>NC_083236.1:65066052-65309486 GCF_032191835.1 Heteronotia binoei | reverse complement strand
AACAGTTTTTATTCCTGTATTTATGTTATTCAAATATTTATCATTAGTCCAGCTATCCTCACGGCTCAAGGCCACTTACAAACACAATAACACAGCACCAGGCCTTATCCTAAGTTCCATTCTGGAGAAAGAGAGAATCCAGTTTGTGGCCTGCGGTAAAATGCATTTATTTTTCATTTGCTCACAAGCAATGCTGCATATATTTCTAACTGACCATGGCCCTTTCTTTCCCCGCCTTTGCCTTCATGAATGGGAACATTTTTCTTCCTCTGCTTTGCCAAGGGCTTTGGGCGCAAATTCCACGGGGGCCAATAGCGTGACTCCTCGCCTCCAGCGGCAAGACCCCCGCAAAGAACCCAACAGGAGGGAATCACCATGAGCCCGTCGAGCCTTGAAAAAATAAACCTTTTGGGGGTGCTAATCTCTTTGCGCACATTTTCTGGTGCCGTCCACGGCCGACGTAATTGAAATGGCCAGACCTACCGGCATGAAAATGACTATCACAAAAAAGAAAATGAATTCAGAAAACCCTTTGACTTCTAATGTCCTGGACACAGAACTTACATTTTGCCAGCAAACGAAAATTCGGCCCATACAACTGTGTGTTGCAGATTTGGATGGCCCCAGTCTAAGTGCTCGGCCTGCGCAGAACAAAATCGAAGCCGTCTTTCACTCAGAGCAGTTGTCCCCACGCAGTGTCCCCCCTAAGCCAGTGTGAGCTAACTCTCAGTTTTTTAGCCCCTAGCTCACACATTTTTGTCTTCGCTCAGGAAAAAAATGACCCAGAGCAAACTAATTTATGCAGTAGCTCACAACTTTAGACTTGCCAATCCCCAGGTCCCAGCGGGGGTTCTTCTGCTTTTCCAGACTCCTTCCCGCCCCCAGTCAGCTGGCTGGCAGGGGGAAGCCCCACCCCCAAAGGACCATGTGCCTTTGCACCTCTGGAGGCTTCAGTCTCCGATTGAAAGGCTTCCTCTTGGGATGGTGTGTTTGTGTTGCTGTGAAGAAGTTGGCAGTGACTCATGAGTAGAGAGGCCAGTCCCCTGCTTCAGAGTCGCCAGAAATGAGGGGGGGGGGAGGGAAACGTCTGCTGAGCACTTCATTATTCCCTATGTGGAGATCAATTCTCATAGGGGATAATGGGGAATTGATCTGGAGGTTTCGGGGCTCTGGGGGAGCTGTTTTTTGAGGTAGAGGCACCAAATTTTCAGTATAGTATCTAGTGCCTCTCCCCAAAGTACCCCCCAAGTTTCAAAACGATTGGACCAGGGGGTCCAATTCTATGAGCCCCAAAAGAAGGTGCCTCTATCCATTATTTCCTATGGAGGGGAAGAATTTAAAAGATGTGTGGTCCCTTTAAATGTGATGGCCAGAACTCTCTTGGAGTTCAATTATGCTTGTCACACCCTTGTTCCTGGCTCTGCCCCCAGTGTCTCCTGGCTCCATCCCCAAAGTCTCCTGGCTCCATCCCCAAAGTCCCCAGATATTTCTTGAATTGGACTTGGCAACCCTATACAACTTGCATACCAGGAGCTCACAAAAGTAGAATTTTTGCTCACAAGACTCCACAGCTGAGTGAGTGTATTGTCCCCGGCATCATTGAAATTCTGCTGCAGTGTGGTGGAGCCAGCTGCAAAATGGCTGCTGCAGCTTTTCTTCAGTCATGCAGTGAAGATCCTTGAGCCACAGTGGCAACAAGCCAGCTGGAACTGCGTTTCTGTGCGTTCCTGCTCAAAAAAGGCCCTGACCGTGTATAAGGCAGATGGTAAAGTTATGATTAACATTTTTAAATCTACAATTTGGGGCATTTTTAAATGCCAGCTATTCGTATGTTAGAATATAGTAGCAAAGCCTGTTCTTACATATATTTGAGAAAAGTGGGTTTAGTAGTTGGATTTTGTCTTCTTTTATCTACCTGGTTACTAGGGTTGCCAAGTCCAATTCAAGAAATATCTGGGGACTTTGGGGGTGGAGCCAGGAGACTTTGGGGGCGGAGCCAGGAGCAAAGGTGTGACAAGCATAATTGAACTCCAAGGGAGTTCTGGCCATCACATTTAAAGGGACAGCACACCTTTTAAAACGCCTTCCTTCCATAGAAAATAATGAAGGATAGGGGCACCTTCTTTTGGGGCTCATAGAATTTGACCCCCTGGTCCAATGCTTTTGAAACTTGGGAGGTATTTTGGGGAGAGGCACTAGATGCTATACTGAAAATTTGGCGCCTCTACCTCAAAAAACAGCCTCCCAGAGCCCCCGATACCCGCGGATCAATTCCCCATCATTCCCTATGAGAATCGTTGGTGGAGGTGCATAATGGCTGTGGGGGCGGGGCTTCCCCCGCTGGCCAGCTGGCTGGGGGAGGGGGGAAGTCTGTAAAATCAGGGGATCCCCCGCTGGGACCTGGGGATTGGGAAGCCTACTGGTTACACATTGGCTTCTTTTGGAAACCATGATGTAAGCCGCCTGGTAAGGCCTGTCCGGTCTAGAAGGAATTCTGTCATCAGTCCGTCAAATAATATTATTTTTACCTTGCTCTAAAGCATGAAGCTGACATGGTGGCTCCATCTTTCTCTTGCCCTGTGGCTGACCTTGAAAAGGCTTGATGCTGTCTTGCGGGGTGGAGGGGTGGAAATCTCAAGAAAGGCCTCAACGGTCCTCAAACGTTGTCATCTTTAACTCTGATGAGCTCTTCGGCAAAAAAAAACAACTTTCCTCTCTCCTGACTCGTCCTAACAAGGCCTTGCCAGGCCTCCTCTTAATCCAAGGGATTTCTGAAGCTTTTAGTTCTAACTAGGTAATTTGTAAGACTGTCTGTGATGCTGCCAACTCTTGTGGTGACGGGGAATTTTGGTAGGTTCCCAGCGATCTAATTCGAACCATGGTTTGGAATCTGTCGAGGCGATTGTATATGTATGTGTGTGTGTGTGTGTGTGTGTGTGCGATTGTGTGTTTGTGTGTGCATGATGAAAAGAAACCTTCTAGAATCACCCGTTGAGGAAATTGCGTCCAGCGTTGCTCTCGGGGAGGGTTTTAATTCAAAGCTTGGATTCGGTTCTGCCATACAGCTGAAAAGGACACAAAACTGACGCATGGTGGTGAAACATGGGGTCCTTCATACTGCGTACAAAATGTTCTGATAGCCGTAGGGTTGCCAGGCCTAACTCAAGAAATATCTGGGGACTTTGGAGATGAAGCCAGGAGCCTTTTGGGGTGGAGCCAGGAGACTTTGGGATAGAGCCAGGAGACTTTGGGATAAGCCTGGAGAATTTGGGGGTGGAGCCAGGAGCAAGGGTATGACAACCATGATTGAACTCAGAAGAGAGTTCTGGCCATTACATTTAAAGGGACTGTTTGCCCTCCATTTGGAATAATGAAGGATAGGGGCGCCTTCTTTTGGGGCTCATAGAACTGGACCCCCTGGTCCTATCCTTTTGAAACACAGAGGGTATTTTGAGGAGAGGCACTGGATGCTATGCTGAAAATCTGGTGCCTTGACCTCAAGCAACAGTCTCAAGAGCCCAGATATACACAGATCAATTCTCCATTATTCCCCCCCACACACGTTCTGATGATTTTGAAGCAGGGGGAGGGCCTCCAAACCGGGAGATCCCCTGGCCTCACCTGGGTATTGGCAACCCAAGATAGCCAGGAGAGAGCAAGGTTGCCAATCTTCAGTTGAGGAGTAGGGGATCCCCTGGTGTGAGGTCCTCCCCCCGCTTCAAGGTTATCAGAAAGGGGGGGCAGGTTGAATGTCTGCGGGGTGCTGCATTATCCCCTATGGAGACTGATCCCCATGGAGTATAATGGAGAATCAACCCACAGGTATCTTGGACTTTGGAGAGCTTTTTTTTTTAGATACAGGCACTGGATTTTCAACACAGCATCTGGTACCTCTCCTTAAAGCTCCCTCCAAGTTCCAAAAAGATTGGACAGGGGGGTCCAGTTCTATGAGTCCCAAAAGAAGGTGCCCCTATCCTTCATTATTCTTTGCAGTATACTTCTTGGGTGATTACCAGGGGTGGAATTCTAGCAGGAGCTCCTTTGCATATTAGACCACACCTCCCCGATGTAGCCAATCCTCCAAGAGCTTACAAGGCTCTTTTTTTGTAAGCTCTTGGAAGATTAGCTACATCAGGGGTGTGTGGCCTAATATGCAAAGGAGCTCCTGCTAGAATTCCACCCCTGGTGATTACTACACTCAGTATCCTGCTTCTATGACCGGGCTAACTCTAGGGTTGCCAACTCCCAGGTCCCAGCAGGAGATCCCCCCCAGTTTCAGGGGCTCCTCTTTGTTGCAGACAAGCTGGCCGGTGGGGAAACCCCTCCCCTAAACAGGGATGTGATGACAATCTTATCTGGGAGAACTGGGTTTGATTCTCCACTCCTCCACTTGCAGCTGCTGGAATGGCCTTGGGTTAGCCATAGCTCTTGCAGAGCTGTCCTTGAAAGGGCAGTTTCTGGGGGAGCTCTCTCAATCCTGCCCACCTCACAGGGTGTCTGCTGCAGGGAAGGAAAGTAAAGGAGATTGTAAGACACTTTGAGACTCTGAGATTTGGAGTTGAGGGTGGGGTATAAATCCTATATCCTCCTCTTCCTTTTCTTCCTCCTCCTTCTCCTTTTTCTCCTCCTCCTCCTTCTTCTATGAAGAACATAAGAGAAGCCATGTTGGATCAGGCGAATGGCCCATCCAGTCCAACACTCTGGGTCACACAGTGGCCAATATGTGTGTGTGTATATATATATATACACACACACATATGTACACGCACATATATACACTGTGGCTAATAGCCACTGATGGACCTCTGCTCCATATTTTTACCCAATCTCCTCTTAAAGCTGGCTATGCTTGCAGCCGCCACCACCTCCTGTGGCAGTGAATTCCACATGTTAATCACCCTTTGGGTGAAGAAGGACTTCCTTTTATCTGTTCTAACCCGACTGCTCAGCAATTTCATCGAATGCCTACGAGTTCTTGTATTGTGAGAAAGGGAGAAAAGGACTTCTTTCTCTGCCTTCTCTATCCCATGCATAATCTTGTAAACCTCTGTCATGTCACCCCGCAGTCGATGTTTCTCCAAGCTAAAGAGCCCCAAGTGTTTTAACCTTTCTTCATAGGGAAAGTGTTCCAAACCGTTAATCCTTCTAGTTGCCCTTTTCTGCACGTTTTCCAATGCTTGAATATCCTTTTGAAGGATATGAAGGAATGTCCTCAGACCAGGAGCTTGAAGTTGCAAGGGAGGCCCAAACTTCACATCAGATGGTTAAAATAAAGTCTGCCCCCCCCGTCCTTCCTCATATTGGCCACGCCTTAAATGTTCATCCCCTTTCCTCAATGGAATAGGAACCTCGCCGGCTCGAGGTCTGCACTGTTAGAGCATGACTGCAGGCCTGTGCACAGACAGGCGCAAGGCTGTTAAATGTTCAGCTACGCCGCCGGCCGTGCGTACGAAAACCGATGCGGGTCAACGATGACTCAAACAAAAATACGATCCACACAACATGAGTCATTCTCATCCACTCCTTGCAGATGTTGAGGCAGATGGCTGATAAATAGAAAATACGTCATGGGTTAACAGCGCCTTTGACCTGGCGGCATGGAAAACGTGAAAGAAGCTACATAAAAAGATGGGGGAAGCCAAAGAAAGGGTTTATTGACTTGTAGTCTGGACCCTTATCTTACATCTGACGTTTAAAGGTGGTCCATGCTGTTATCTCCACCGAATGGAAATAGCAATTCCCGCTCCATCGAGTGGGGATAGTAATTCCTGCTGTTTCTAAGAGGACAAACCTAACCAGTGACACCTTTCTAATTTCATAAAGGTCCATGGAATTAAAAGGGTCTAACTGCGCTTACGACTGCAATATAAACCTCGCAAGAAACATTTTTACATATTAAAAAAAAAACTTAGTTCACTATACTTTTGTTGTTGTTGTTTAGTCGTACAGTCGAGTCCGACTCTTTACGAACCCATGGACGAAGTCACGCCAGGCCCTTCTGTCTTCCATCAGCCCCCGAAGTCTGCTCAAATTTGTGTTCGTTACATCAGTAACGCTGTCCAGCCTTCTAATCTTCTGCCGTCCCCTTCTTCTTTTGCCTTCTGTCTTTCCCAGCATCAGGATCTTCTCCAGGGAGTGCTCCCTTCTCATTTGGTGGCCAAAGTATTTGAGCTTCAGCTTCAGCCTCTGACCTTCCAGGGAACAGTCAGGGTTGATTTCCCTTAGGCCTGACTGATTGGATCTTCTTGTAGTCCAAGGGACTCTCCAGAGTCTTGTCCAGCACCACAGCTCAAAAGCATCTATTCCTCTGTGCTTGGCCTTCCTTATGGTCCAGCTCTCACAGCCATACATTACTACTGGGAATACCATCGCTTTGACTATACGGACTTTTGTTGGCAGGGTGATGTCTCTACTTTTTATTATACTGCCCAGGTTTGCCATAGCTGTCCTCCCAAGGAGCACTATACACGGGGTGGGATTCTAGCAGGAGCTCCTTTGCATATTAGGCCACACACCCCTGATGTAGCCAATCCTCCAAGAGTTTACAAAAATGAGCCTTGTAAGCTCTTTGGGGATTGGCTACCTCAGGGGTGTGTGTCCTAATATACAAACGAGCTCCTGCTAGAATTCCACCCCTGACTATACATGTGGAGCGTTAGGAATCTCCAGGGCTTTTTTTTCTGGAAAAAGAGGTGTCAGAACTCTCAAGAGGGAAATGAAGGAGAAACAAATGGGTGCCCCCCCCTGAACTTTTAAACATTTGTTGAGAATATCGTTTCCATGAAGAGGTTCTTCCATGTTCCCCCAGGGCGGGGGGGGGGGGGGAACCTGGGCGTTTCATTCCCAAGTGCTAACCATGATAAATTGCTAAGGAATGCATCATTTAAATCAGGGGTGGCCAAAATGCAGCTCAAGAGCCACATGTGGCTCTTTCACACATATTGTGTGGCTCTCAAGCCCGCCTCCCCCATCAGCCAGCTTGGAGAAGGCATTTGTCTCTTTAAATCACTTCTCCGAGCCAAACCAGCCAGCAGATTGAATAATACATTTAAAGTTAAAGTTGCTTTATTTCTACATTTCTCTCCCCATCTGTCTGTCTTTTCCTTCCTTCCTTCCTCCCTCCCTCCCTCCCTCCCTCCCTCCCTCCCTCCCTCCCTTCCTTCCTTCCTTCCTTCCTTCCTTCCTTCCTTCCTTCCTTCCTTCCTTCCTTCCTTCCTCCCTCCCTCCCTCCCTCCCTTCCTTCCTTCCTTCCTTCCTTCCTTCCTTCCTTCCTTCCTTCCTTCCTTCCTTCCTCCCTTCGTTGCAGCTCTCAAACATCAGATATTCATGTCTTGTGGCTCTCAAACATCTGACATTTATTCTATGTGGCTCTTACACTAAGCAAGTTCCACCACCCCTGATTTAAATCAGCCTGTCAAATACATTTTTATCCCATCTTTCCTGAAAGATCTTAGTTTTGACTTTTAAAGACTCGCACGGCCTGGGACCAACATACCTGCGGGACTGTCCCTCCCTATATATGCTCCGGAGGTTGCTTTGTTTGGCCTCCCAAGATCTTTTGACCAGCCCCGGCCCAAGAGATGCCCATCTTGCCTCTACCAGGGCCAGGGCTTTTTCGGTCCTGGTCCCAACTTGGTGGAATCTGCTCCCTATGGAGATCCGGGCCTTACCTGGCTTGTTAGCTTTTCGTAGGACCTGTACAATGGAGTTGTTCCACCAGGCTTTTGGATGAGGCAGTGAGCGTCCATTTGAACATATGAAGCTGCCTTCTACTGAATCAGACCCTTGGTCCATCAAAGTCAGTATTGTCTACTCAGACTGGCAGCGGCTCTCCAGGGTCTCAAGCTGAGGTTTTTCATGCCTACTTGCTTGGATCCTTTTTAGTTGGAGATGCCGGGGATTGAACCTGGGACCTCCTGCTTACCAAGCAGATGCTCTACCACTAAGCCACTCTCCCACCCCTTAGACATATGAACATAAGAAGCTGCCTTCTACTGAATCAGAGGGTCCTGGGTCCATCAAAATCAGTATTGTTTACTCAGACTGGCAGCGGCTCTCCAGGGTCTCCAGCTGAGGTTTTTCACACCTATTTGCCTGGACCCTTTTCAGTTGGAGATGCCGGGGATTGAACCTGGGACCTTCTGCTTTACCAAGCAGATGCTCTACCACTGAGCCACCGTCCCTCCCCTTTGTTAGATCAGTTGGCCTCTCCTGCTGTATCATCATGTTGAACCATCATCAGCGCCGCAAAATTATGCTATTAACATAGCATTGCTATTTCATCATTATTCAGACTGTTTGTTACTGATGGGGGCCAGTAGTTTATGTAACACCATAATATATGGTATGTAAAGTGCCGATTAGATTCTGAGCTCAGTGCTGTAACTGATTTTATAATGATTTTAGTTGTTCTTGTTTGTTCGTTTTTATTATTTCATATTTGATGTACTCTCCCCTGAGCCCCCATGGGGGAATGGGCAGAAAATAATAATAAAACGAAGAAGAAGAAGAAGAAGCTCAGAGCAGCATTCACCTTTTTCCAGTCCTCACAAGTATCCTGTGAAGTAAATCAGGGTTACCGTATTCTGAAAAGCAAAAGAAACAGGACACATTTCCCTGACTGACTGCTTCTAACAAGTGATCGCTATGGCAAATCTCTGTTGAAAGATCTCACTATTTAAGCTGTGAGAACTATTTCTAACTAGGAATATTACTAACCTTCCAATCCCAAAAGAGGACATTTTCATCAGGGTTTTTTTTTAAGTGCCCCAAAGACGAAGGACACCAAAAAAGAGTACACGTCCTCTAAAAAAGAGGACATCTGATAATCCTAAATAAGTTAAAAGGGAGTAGTTGGTCTATGGGCACTGAGGAAACTTCATGATCTGAGCAGAAATTCAAACCTACGTCTACCCAGTCAAAGACCAACCCTCTTAATCCCTATCCCATATTGGATCTCATTTCTCATCCATGTTGGAGCCCCAGATTCAGTATGCTTAATTAAAGAAGAAAAAGAAGAAGAAGAGGACCACAGATTTATATCTCGCCCTTCTCTCTGAATCAATCTCAGAGAGGCTTCCAATCTCCTTTATCATCTTCCCCCACAACAGACACCCTGTGAAGTGGGTGGGGCTGCCAGACCTCTTACAGCAGCTGCCCTTTCCAGGACAGCTCTGCGAAAGCTATGGCTGACCCAAGGCCATTCCAGCAGCTGCAAGTGCAGGACGGGGGAATCAAACCCGTTTCTCCCAGGTAAGAGTCTGCACACTTAACCACTACACCAAACTGGCAAATTAATTAGTTGTCCCCAGAGTACAATATGCTACTTTCCAGTAGCACAAGTCAACTGGCCACCTGTGATTTGTACATTGACTCCCCCAGTTCAGTATCTTGGTTTTGTTAGGGATTCGCAGCAGAGGGAAGCAGAATGCAAATACAAAGTAGCCAGCCACACACATTTAGCTTTAAAAGTAATCTTTACTTATCCAGTGCGGAAGGGGTAACTTGGAATTCTACAAAACAAGAAAAGGATAACATCCTATCTGTCTTCTCTAACTACATGTTCGGTCTCTGAGATCTGAACAGCAACCGGTGTGGAGAGGCTAGAAATGCACACAAAGGACCATAAAACTGAAACCCAGTGCTTTCTCCCTACTCCAGCCCCAATGTATTGGTTGCCCAATTAGAGCTTGCCAATAGTGATTAATATGCACATTGACACCTAGCCTCTGGTGGGAGGTACGCGCAGAGTGGCTCATTGGTGCTACCACTAAACTAGCTAAGCTTCAGCATGAATAAACAAACAATTAATTAACTCATGACTTTCAGGAAGTGAAATTAACCGAAACCAACAGGTTTGTTTCTAGAATCTCCTCTCCTCCTAGGTTTACCAAACCAGTTTATGTTTGAATAACTCCTCTTCAATATGACCCATCTAGAACTCATAAAAGGAAGTACTTCTTCACCCAAAGGGTGATTAACAGATGGAATTCACTGCCACAGGAGGTGGTGGCGGCTGCAAGCATAGTCAGCTTCAAGAAGGGATTGGATAAACATATGGAGCAGAGGTCCATCAGCGGCTATTAGCCACAGTGTATTGTTGGAACTCTCTGTCTGGGGCAATGATGCTCTGTATTCTTAGTGCTTGGGGGGGGGGCACAGTGGAAGGGCTTCTAGTAGTCCTGGCTCCACTGGTGGACCTCCCGATGGCACTTGAGATTTTTGGCCACCGTGTGGCACAGAGTGATGGACTGGATGGGCCATTGGCCTGATCCAGCATGGCTTCTCTTGTGCTCTTATGTTCTTCTCCCCTGCCCTCGGACTTCCTCTGCGTGTGTGGCTGTGCCTCTTGTGGTGGCCATTTTGTGGTTGGCTTCACCTCTTGTGGCAGCCATTTTGTAGTTGTGTCCCCCACAACATCTTGTTTCAGAATTCCAAATGTGCCTTCAGGTTCGGAAAGGTCGGGGACTTCGGTACACTAGAAACAAGATCTGTTCCACCCCTACTATGATTTAATTTCTGAGGACTGCAGAGGAGGTCAGGAACCAGGAAAAATACATGCAAGGCATAGTTTTACCACGGCATCCGAGGCATTCCCAGAATGCAGAAATAGGGACGGTGCTTTATCAGAGGTGTGGTACCAGCATAGGAGGACAGTCCCTGAAAAATAAGGATGGTTGCAGAATATGGCTCGCCCCAATTGCATTGTGAGTCGGAAAACAAAACCCCTCCATTCTGCTAGGACAAAAATGCAAAGTTTTGCAAACCCGGTCCTTAGAAACAGAAGTTAATTTTTACGAGCTGTATTTATTTCAGGAAAGGTTGCGGAGCTTCCTTTCTGGAATGCGGCCATTCTGTATATATATAATATCTCTGCAATCAACATCTGTTTAACTCTCTCCCTTTTTTAAACCCAAGGACTGTACCACAACTCTTTGGATGGGTCGTATTGATGATTTAATTTTATTTATTTTCGGGGGGAGGGATGCCCGAGGCGAAATTCTTGCAAACAGAAATGTCCCGTCCAAAAAGGTGTGATAAAAGCAACGCCTAATCTTCTGCAGAAGTCTCAGTTCTCCTGCCTAAAATAATATTGCAGGATACAGCCAGGGGAATCGTCTGCTTCCTGCGAATGTTTCAGCTCTCGGCCTCCCAAAAATAACACAGAGGCTGTTAACACCTGCACTTCTCAACATTTCCTCGCTCACAACAAGGAGATTAATGGGCTCCATTCAGTGTGGACCTTTTCTGACCTCATTTATGAAGCTGGGGGATCCTCAGGAAATGGTTTGCTAATCCAGATCTTGATAATCCCCCCCACACTTCTTTGCAATATATTAAAAAACGTGGATCAAAACAAAGAGGAAGAACTTTGAGTTTCCCAAAGGTTTAAATCAGATCCCCGGAGCGAGCAAGAGCTTGAAGGGGGAGAACGCTACAGAGGAAGAGGGCAAACCAGTCCTTGGTAGAAAACAAGCCAGGAAATTTGCAGTGCTATTCAGTATCACCCCAGGGGTTATCTGACAATCTGTACACCTAAGAAGAGCCCTGCAGGATCAGGGTCGGTCCAAAAATCATATCCTGTTGTTTCCAGAAGTGGCCAGCCAGTGGCGTCTTTCTTTTGGGAAGCTCAGAAGAAAGACGTGAAATGTATGTTTGATTAGGATTGCCAGTTTCCTCTGCTTCTGTGGTGGGGGACTTGTTCCTCATGTGCGCTTTGCACACACGGTGCAGTCATGTCGCCCAGAAGTGACCTCATCGCACCAGGGACGCTCTAGGACTTGTGTGAAATACTCTACGGCACCATAGAGTTCTACCACGATTCCTAGAGCATCACACCGGAAACGCTCTAGGATTTGCAGTAAAACTGAATTGGACCTGGCGACCCTAATTTTGCTCTTCCATCGCTCTCTCCTTCCCTGTGCTTCTCGAGATCTTTGTGGTTGCCCAAGAGAGATTCTCCGGCGGTGACCTTCAATGCCCTTGATCAATTTGGAATGTTGAGATCCTGTGGTTGACAGAGGATGTTCACAGGTCTGGCATGGAATCTTGGTTGGGGCAGGGACTTCTACAGCACCTAGCACACTTATTCTGATTGTGCAACACCTTGTCCAGCCCAGGTACTAAACCAATGCTCACTAGGATATCATCCCAATCAGGGGTCATTTTGTAGAAAAAGAGGTGCCGGAGCTTATGAGCACATCTCATTTGCATATGCCACACACCCCCTGACATCACCAGAAGGTGTACTAAATTAGATCAGCTCAGCATCTGCCTTAAAATGCTTCTTGAATGATAACTGTCATAATAAAACTTTCCTCCCATCCAGTGTCCCTCTAAGCTGAGTTAGTGTGAGCTAGCGCACAGATTTTTAGCCTCCACCTCACACATTTTTGTCTTAGCTCAGGAAGGATGACCCCAGAGCACACTAATTTATGCAGGAGCTCACAGTTTTAATGCCTTTAGCTCACAACTTTAATGCCAGTAGCTCACAAAGTAGAATTTTTGCTCACAAGACTCTGCAGATTAGAGGGAATATTGTCATACTTTTAAAAATTACCTTCTCCTATGCGGCCGCAGTGGCATGAGGAAGATTTCCATTTGTCTGTTTTCTATGTCTTGGTTATTTCCCCATTTTTGTGGGGGGAAATGTTGAAAAGTTTGTCAAGAGTTCAGCAAAATTCTCACAGGGGGTTTGAACAATGGAGCCCAGAAGCAAGTATTTTTTTTTTTTGGTGGGGGTAAGAAAGAGCCCCGTGGCGCAGAGTGGTAAAGCTGCAGTACTGCAGTCAGAGCCCTCTGCTCACAACCTGAGTTCGATCCCAGCGGAAGCTGGTTCAGGGAGCCGGCCCCAGGTTGACTCAGCCTTCCATCCTTCCGAGGTTGGTCAAATGAGTACTCAGCTTGCTGGGGGGAAAGTGTAGATGACTGGGGAAGGCAATGGCAAACCACCCCGTAAAAAGTCTGCCGTGAAAACGTTGGAAATGTCACCCCAGAGTTGGAAACGACTGGTGCTTGCACAGGGGACTACCTTTACCTTTAAGAAAGAAAGAGTACAATAAAATTTAGAGGTTCCAGAGCTCCGCCCCTGTGAGCTCCTGTCCAAAATGAGGCCTGATCCTGGTATTCCAAGGAGCTTTACGCTTTGCAGCAGGGGTGGCCAAACTTGCTTAATGTAAGAGCCATAAAAACTCAAATGTCGGATGTCTGAGAGCAGGAAGGAAGGAAGGAAGGAAGGAAGGAAGGAAGGAAGGAAGGAAGGAAGGAAGGAAGGAAGGAAGGAAGGAAGGAAGGAAGGAAGGAAGGAAGGAAGGAAGGAAGGAAGGAAGGAAGATCAGAGGAGGGAGAAGTGGGAAGAAGGCAACCTTAACTTTAAATGCATTCTCCAAGCTGCTGGCTGGCTTGGCTTGGAGAAGTGATTTAAAAAGAAAAATGCCTTCTCCAAGCTGGCTGGCAGGCAGTGGGGGCTTCAAGAGTCATATAACATGTGTAAGAGAGCCACAGTTTGGCCACCCCTGCTTTGCAGTGTTACAGGGAATCCCAAGAAAGACACTATGAGATCCCATCCTGCCAATTTGTTGTTGTTGTTGTTCAGTCGCACAGTTGAGTCCAACTCTTTGCGACCCCATGGACAAAGTTATGCCAGGCCCTCCTGTCTTCCACCATCCTCCGAAGTCTGCTCAAATTTGTGTTAGTTACATCAGTAACGCTGTCCAGCCATCTCCTCTTCTGCCTTCTGTCTTTCCCAGCATCAGGATCCTCTCCAGTGAGTGCTCCCTTATCATTTGGGGGCCAAAGTATTTGAGCTTCAGCATCTGACCTTTTAGGGAACAGTCTGGGTTGATTTCCCTTAGGACTGATTGATTGCATCTTCTTGCAGTCCAAGGGACTCTCAAGATTCTTCTCCAGCACCACAGCTCAAAAGCATCTATTCTTCTGCGCTCGGCCTTCCTTATGGTTCAGCTCTCACAGCCATACATTACGACTAGGAATACCATCGCTTTGACTATACAGGCTTTTGTTGGCAGGGTGATGTCTCTACTTTTAATCATACTGCCCAGGTTCGCTGTAGCTGTCCTCCGAAGGAGCAAATGTCTTTTCATTTCATGGCTACAGTCACCATCTTCAGTGATCTTGGATCCCAGAAATGTGAAGTCTGTCACTGCTTCCATGTCTTCCCCTTCTATTTGCCAAGGTGTGATGAGGCCGGATGCCATGACCTTAGTTTTTTTGATGTTGAGTTTCAAGCCTACTTTTGTGCTCTCCTCTTTCACCCTCAACAAGAGGTCCTCCTCACTTTTTGCCATTAGAGAGGTATCATCTGCATATCTGAGGTTGTTGATGTTTTCCCCGGCAATCTTAATTCCGGCTTCTGCCTCATCCAGGCCAGCATTCCGCATGATGTACTCTGCATATAAATTAAATAAGCAGGGTGACAATATACATCCTTGTCGATGCTAATGCAGTCCCTTAAAACATTGGTGTGTGACTTGTAGACTAGCCTGCTTTCTTCCACAGTACATCACAGATGCAATTATTTCCAGATGGCCGGCCAAGAGCAGTTACTGAGAAACAGAGCAGTGAATGTCCATGATCATAACATGGCAGAGACAGTTCCGGAACCCAGGTGTCCTGTCTAGGAGTTGGGGAGACTGCAACTGGAATGCACAGCAGAGGAGTTTCTGGATCACGGAGAGACTGGCGCTCCCATTTCTTAAAACAACTAGATCCAGAGTTGGACTCAGGGAAGCTTTCACCCTTTCTTCTAGAGTTGCCCAGTCCAATTCAAGAAATATCTGGGGACTTTGGGGGTGGAGCCAGGAGACTTTGGGGGGTGGAACCAGGAGCAAGGTTGTGACGAGCACGATTGAACTCCAAAGGGAGTTCGGGCCATCAAATTTAAAGGGACTGCGCACCTTTTCAATGCCTTCCCTCCTTTGGAAATAATGAAGGATAGGGACACCTCCTTTTGGGGCTCATAGAATTTGACCCCCAGTCCAATCTTTTTATTTATTGATTTATTTTATTCAATTTATATCCCGCCCTACCCCACCGAGGTGGGCTCAGGGCGGCTTACAACATAAAAACCAACAGAATCCATTTAAATACATTCATGATAGATTAACAATTATAATTATACAATAAAATATATAAAATACATATAAAATACATAAAAACACATAAAACTTACTACAATATGTACTATGCTAACCTTCCTTAAATCAATTCTTCAATATTCCAGTATTAAATAATCTGGTGTTATAGATTGGAGTGTTCAGGCATTCTGATAGCAATTAATTATATGCCAGCCGGAAGAGGACTGTTTTGCAGGCCCTGCGGAACTGTTCAAGGCTCCGCAGGGCCCTCACCTCTTCCGGGAGCTGATTCCACCAACAGGGAGCTGCAATCGAGAAGGCCCTGTCTCTGGTCACTTTCAGATGGGCCTCCTTTGGCCCAGGGATTGTAAGGAGGTTTTGGGACCCCGATCTCAGCACTCTCTGGGGAACATGTGGGGAGAGACGGTCCCTAAGGTAGGCAGGTCCCAGGCCATAAAGGGCTTTAAAGGTCATAACCAGCACCTTGTACCGAACTCCATATGTTATCGGCAGCCAGTGCAGTCCCCGAAGCCCCGGCTGAATGTGCTCCCATCTAGGGAGCCCTAATAACAGCCGGGCAGCGGCATTCTGCACTAGCTGCAACCTCCGGGTTCGGCACAGGGGCAGCCCCATGTAGAGGGCATTGCAGTAGTCTAACCTCGAGGTGACCGTTGCATGGATCACTGTTGCCAGGTCGTCGTCCTCCAGGAAAGGAGCCAACTGCCTTGCCCGCCTAAGATGAAAAAATGCGGACTTGGCAGTGGCCGCTATCTGGGCCTCCATAGTTAAGGTAGGCTCCAATAGCACCCCCAATTTTGAAACTTGGGGGATGTTTAGGGGAGAGGCAGTGGATGCTGTGCTGCAAATTTGGTGCCTCTAGCTCAAAAAACAGCCATCCCAGAGCCCCAGATACCCAAGGATCAATTCTCCATTATACCCTATGGGAATCGGTCCCCATAGGGTATAATGGAGTGCCCAGCAGACATTTCCCCTTTCTGATGACCCTCCAAAACAGGGGATCCCCTGCCCCCAACTGGGGATTGGCAACCCTAAAGTAAATTGTTCTAGCCCTCCCCTCCACAAAAAAAAAAAAAAAACCCCTTCTGAAAATATCTGAATCATGGTCTGGAAGTGGGAAGGTTTGGCTCAGGGTGATGGTTCAGCAGGCTGAGAGTCCTCCACCCTTGGATGAAGTCACCGAGTATTTTGCAGTGATTGCAAAGTCTTAGGTGATGGATGCAAAGATCGTTTTTGCACTTGAAAGGATCGCTTGCAAAGTACAAGCCTCTTTTCCCTCACAGTCTGCCTCAATTTCCTCTCTCTGGTGATGAGTGCCAAGCTAAATATATGTCTAATTAAGCTGGGAAGACCAAAGGGAGATTTCTTCCCCCCCCCCCTCTTAACAAAATGCACTTCATTTCCAAAGCGAATGCAGCAAAACTGTTTCTTGGCATGCAATTATAATTTGGCACTTAACCGGGGGCATGAACACCCGCGGCCATGTGTTATCCTTGGACAAAGCGTCGCAAGAATGTTTTCGTCGTCTGGAATGGCCACGAAATTAGAAAAGTTCTCCACCTCTCTGACATTAATGTAATTTCACACTTTCCTAACACGAAATGCCCAGCGGGTTCGGCTTCAAATGCAGCTGTTGCTACTACGACCACCAGGGGTGGAATTCTAGCCGCAGCTCCTTTGCATATTAGGCCACACACCCTTGATGTAGCCAATCCTCCAAGAGCTTACAAGGTTCTTTTTTTTTGTAAGCTCTTGGAGGATTGGCTACATCAGGGGGGTTTGGCCTAATACGTAAAGGAGCTCCTGCTAGAATTCCACCCTGACGACCACTGAAAAAAAAAAAATGGAGCCAATGAAAACATGATGATAGAGAAGTTTGGGTCTGCGGCTCCGGTCTTCATTTGGACCCTCCTCACCGATTTGATCCGAGCTATTGAAACTGGGAACAGCGAAGACGGCCATTCGCCTCCCTTGTTAGGTCAAGGTTTTGCAAGACTTTGTTTACAGAGTTCCCGGGAGATGGAATGGGGTAGGGCAGTGAGGCCAAGGGATTTTGGCGCTTCTTAGAGTTGAACACCAGAAACAGACATGCACTAGTGGAAGCCTGCTATTTCACAAAACTCACATTTTTTGCCAAAAAAGCTGGATCCTGCTCGGTCCAAGCGATGGTGGCCAAAGAAAAGTCCATCAAAGCGAGGGATACTTGGCCTGGATGTTACGCTCCCAAGAATTCCTCTCCTGTGTTTGGCTTGAAACGTTCAGAATCCCCACTTAAAACCCAGGTGAAGGGCAAACTTCGTGTAATAACATGCACTCCAAGCCTTTGAAGTGATACACTGAACAACAACAACAACAAAATAGGCCTTAGCAGGGCTTTTTTTTTTTTGTCCTTTGCATATTAGGTCACCCACCCCTAATGCAGCCAATTCTCCAAGAGCTTACAGGGCTCTTAGTACAAGGCCTACTGTAAGCTCCAGGAAGATTGGCTATAGTGGTTAATAGCACTGATTCTAGTCTGGGAGAACTGGGTTTGATCCCCCACTCCTCCACATGTAGCTGCTGGTGTGACCTTTGGTCAGTCACAAGTTCTCTTAGCACTAGTCTCTCAAGAGCAGTTATCAAAAGAGCTCTCTCAGCCCCACCTACCTCAAAGGCTGTCTGTTGTGAGAAGGGGAAGGAAGGAGATTGTAAACCGGTCTGAGACTCTGAGTGAAGGGTGGGGTAAAATTTCTTCTTCTTCTTCTTCTTCTTCTTCTTCTTCTTCTTCTTCTTCTTCTTCTCCTCCTCCTCCTTCTTTCTTCTCCTTCGTCTCCTTCTTCTTCTCCTCCTCCTCCTCCTCCTTCTTTCTTCTCCTTCTTCTCCTTCTCCTCCTTCTTCTTCTCCTTCTTCTTTTTTCTTCTCCTTCTCCTTCTTCTTCTCCTTCTCCTCCTTTTTCTCTTTCTTCTTCTTCTCCTCCTTCTCCTTCTTTTTCTTCTCCTTCTTCTCCTCCTTTTTCTTCTCCTTCTTTTCCTTCTCTTTCTTCTTCTCCTTCTTCTCCTTCGTCATTACACCTTTAGCTGTGTTTGCTATTTGGAGAGCATCCTATTGCTATTTGGAAATCAGGAGGGTGTGTCCTAATATGTAAAGGCACCACCAAGCCACACTCATAGCTTTGCCGATGCAAGATGTAAGCTGAGCTGGGAGGTCGAGGCAGTGGTTAATCAACACGGCATTGTGCATTTTATTTATTCGTTTAAAGCAGCGCATGCCACCTTCCCACCCGATCAGGGTTGCCAGGGCACCACTCATAAAAACGTTAAAACTTTCAAACAATTAAAAGCATATAAAATGATAAAAGAATTCAATTAAACACACATAAACCACACCAGAACAAGGGAGGAGAGCCAATATCTCGGAGAGTGGACAGATGGACTCCCATTCTAGCTGTGAGGCCAAGGGGCTTTGGCGCTTCTTAGAGGTGAACACTAGAAACAGATGTGCACTAGTGGAAGTTTGCCATTTCACAAAACTAATTTGTGAAACCAAAAGGTGAGCTTTCAGTAATTGACAGGTATTAAAGCCTTATAAATGCTTTATTAATACACCTTTCAGCAGGGGTGGAACTCTAGCAGGAGCTCCTTTGCATATTAGGCCACACACCCCTGAGGTAGCCAATCCTCCAAGAACTTGTTAAAAAAAAAAAGCCTTGTAAGCTCTCGGAGGATTGGCTACATCAGGGGTCATGGCCTAAAATGCAGATGCGCTCCTGCTAGAATCCCACCCCTGGCTGTGACTCACAAAAGCTCACCCCCTGCCATGAATTTGGCAAGTCTTTCTGGTGCCCCTGTGCTGTCAGACCTTGTCTACTGCTACAGACAGACTGACATGCTGTGTCCCCTCTAAGCTGCGGAGTCTTGTGAGCAAAACGTCTACTTTGTGAGATATTGGCATTAAGGTTGTGAGCTCCTGCATAAATTTGTTTGCTCTGGGGCCATTTTTCCCGAGCGAAGACAAAAATGTGTGAGCCAGAGGCTTAAAAACTGTGAGCTAGCTCACACTAACTCAGCTTAGAGAGAACACTGCTGGCACGGCTACCCATCTTGACTTGATCATTCAAGAATTGGAACCTAACGGTTGGAGAGATGCATAGACAAAAAGGAAGACCCATCCAGGATATTAATCGTGCAATTCGAAGCAGCATTGCATCCTTCTGAGTCAATTGAAGTCTACACTGTCCATCTAACAACAGCTTTTGGTCATTAATGCTTTTACATGCACTTGCAATCCACTTTCTTTATAATAAACAATTTTTATTAGTAACATATGGTGGCAAAACTATCTCTACAACTTATGAAGACTTAAAATGAAAGAAAGAACTCTCCACCCCATATCTTACTTTTCCCCCTCCCCTCCCCCCGTTGCTTGACCCCCGCCAGTGTTATTTACTTAAAGGAAACAAATATTAAAGGTACACTTAACTATTAAAGAAAAAAAAACCCAACAGTTATCTTCTTATTTTAAAAAACCTTAATCATTATCAAAGATTGTCCAATGTCCTTTTATTTTCCTCTCTTTTTCTACGTATCTTCTGAATTTCTTCCACTCCAACTTAAAAAGTTCCAAATCATAGTCTCTTAATTTTCTTGGTAATTTGTCCATTTCACTCCACGACATAACTTTTGTAATCCAATCCCATTTCTCTGGGATTTTTTCTTGCTTCACTTGCAATCCACTTTCAATGCACTTTGAGGAGAGCCAGTTTGGTGTAGTGGTTAAGTGTGTGGACTCTTATCTGGGAGAACCAGGTTTGATTCCCCACTCCTCCATTTGCACCTGCTGGAATGGCCTTGGGTCAGCCATAGCTCTGGCAGAGGTTGTCCTTGGAAGGGCAGCTGTTGTGAGAGCCCTCTCCAGCCCCACCCACCTCACAGGGTGTTTGTTGTGGGGGAGGAAGGTAAAGGAGATTGTGAGCCGCTCTGAGACTCTTCGGAGTGGAGGGCGGGATATAAATCCAATATCATCTTCTTCTTCTATCTTCTTCTTTGCAACCGTATTTTACTGTGTGAAATGGCAAAGGAAAAGGAAAGGAAAGCTCCCCTGTGCAAGCACCAGTCGTTTCCGTCTCTGGGGTGACGTTGCTTTCACAATGTTTTCACGGCAGGCTTTTGACGGGGTGCTTTGCCATTGCCTTCCCCAGTCATCTCCACTTTCCCCCCAGCAAGCTGGGTACTCATTTGACCTACCTCGGAAGGATGGAAGGCTGAGTCAACCTCAAGTCGGCTACCTGAAAACCCAGCTTCCACTGGGGATCGAACTCAGGTCGTGAGCAGAGCTTAGGACTGCAGTACTGCAGCTTTAATGCTCTGCGCCACGGGGCTCTTCTGAAATGGCAAAACTTACTTGCAAATGGTACCTGAAATGGATTGAAACTGCATTATTTAGCGTGTGTGAAGGCAGCCCAAGATTGCTAAATGGAACTTCCATGTACAGAGGCGGTATACCTGTGAAATCCAAATGTTAGTGACTGATGTGAGGAACCAGGGCATTTTTTGTAGCAGGAACTCCTTTGCATATTAGGCCACACCCTCTGGATGTAGCCAGTCCTCCAAGAGCTTACAGCAGGGGTGTCAAACATGCAGTTCGGGGGCCGAATCAGGCCCCTGGACGGCTCCTGTCTGGCCCCTGAGCAACTGGCTGTCATCTGCTTCCTTCTCCCTCTCTCTTGCTTCCTTCTACGTAATAGCTTGCTTTGCAAGGCTTGCTCAATTGCTCAGGAGCTACAGAGCAAAACCTCAATTTTCTCCATTGGCTGAGGCTCCCTCCCATTCCCCTGGGGAAGGAAGGAAAGAGCCAGAGCTTCCTTTGCCCAGTTCCCTGGATCCCTGGGAGAAATACAAAGAAAGTATCTTTAAAACCAGTGAGTGCTAGCATTTCAAGCATGTTTTAAGTTTTTTTAAAAATATATATTTGTGTTTGTCTGTGTTCTTTATAAAATTTATATCTCTGCTACCTAAGCTTTAATAGGTACACACATGGCCCAGCCCAACAAGGTCTCATTTATGTCAGATCTGGCCCTCGTAACAAATGAGTTTGACACCCCTGGCTTACAGCTTCTTAGCACAGGGCCTACTGTAAGCTCTAGGAGGATTGGCTACATCAGGGGTGTGTAGGGTTGCCAATCCCCAGGTGGGGGCAGGGGATCCCCCGGTTTGGAGGCCTTCCCCCCGCTTCAGGGTCGTCAGAAAGCGGGGGGAGGGGAGGGAAATGTCTGCTGGGAACTCTTTTATTCCCTAGGGAGATTTATTTCCATAGAAAATCATGGAGAATTGATCCGCGGGTATCTGGGGCTCTGGGGGGCTGTTTTTTGAGGTAGAGGCACCAAATTTTCAGTATAGCATCTAGTGCCTCTCCCCAAAATACCCCCCAAGTTTCGAAAAGATTGGACCAGGGGGTCCAATTCTATGAGCCCCAAAAGAAAGTGCCCCATCCTTCATTATTTCCTATGGAAGGAATTGAAAAGGTGTGCCGTCCCTTTAAATGTGATGGCCAGAACTCCCTTTGGAGTTCAGTGATGCTTGTCACAGCCTTGATCTTGGCTCCACCCCTAATGTCTCCTGGCTCTACCCCCAAAGTCTCTTGGCTCCACCCCCAAAGTCCCCAGATATTTCTTAAATTGGACTTGTCAACCCTAAGGGTGTGCGGCCTAATATGCAAAGGAGTTCCTGCTACAAAAAAAGCCCTGCAAGGAACCTTCCTTGCTTTTAAGGGCCTTTAGGCAGCTGGGAGTCAGGTCCTGGAGGGACCCCTCTTAGTCTGCAGCCGACTGTCAGAAGGGAGAATGGCCCCTTTTGGAACTGTCTCCTAAGAGTTTGCGTGGAGTGTCCTTTTTCTCCTTTTCAAGACGAAGTCTATATCCCTGAAGTTGAAAACAAAGCAGAGTTGGCTGGAAGCGGCTGACATTTTTCTCCCCGACAGCTGGAGGAAGTGTGCTGACCACCATCCAGGATATCCGGAACTTGGCAGGTCCTTTCTCTTCCCTGATTTTGCTCACCAAAGGTCGGCTGTTTACTTTACAAAAGAAAAAAAAAGCCTATTCCTCTTTGACAGGTGTTCCGAGGAAAGGAGCGATGAGCTGGCTGCAGATTCTCTCTAGAGAACGGGCCTCTGGGTTTCTTCGAAGGGAAACAGGGAGTTCCTTGTGAGGATTACAGAGTGATGAAAAGGTTACTTTCTGCATATTCACAAAACCTCCGGCTAATAGGTGGGAGCAGGCAACTATGCAAAAGCTTGCACTGTCTTGGGCTCATATGAAACCTTGGACGCATATGAAGGTTTGCACTGCCTTGGACACATATGAAACCTTGGACACATAGGAAAGTTTGCACTGCCATGAACACCTATGCAACTTTGGACACATAGGAAACCTTGGACACAGGAAAGTTTGCACTGCCTTGGACACATATGCAAACTTGGACACATATGCAAACTGGGACACATATGCAACCTTGGACACATAGGAAAGTTTGCACTGCCATGAACACCTATGCAACTTTGGACACATAGGAAACCTTGGACACAGGAAAGTTTGCACTGCCGTGGACACATATGGAACCTTGGACGCATAGGAAAGTTTGCACTGCCTTGGACATATGAAACCTTGGACACATAGGAAATAGCCCACCCTTCTCTCTGAATCAGAGACTCAGAGTGGCTCACAATCTCCTATATCTTTCTCCCCCACAAGAGACACCCTGTGAGGTGGGTGGGGCTGAGAGGGCTCTCACAGCAGCTGCCCTTTCAAGGACAACTCCTGCAATAGCTATGGCTAACCCAAGGCCATTCCAGCAGATGCAAGTGGAGGAGTGGGGAATCAAACCCAGTTCTCCCAGATAAAAGTCCACACACTTAACCACTACGCCAAACTGGCTCTCTTAACCACTACACCAAAGGTTCTTTTTTGTAAGCTCTTGGAGGATTGGCTACATCACGGGGGTGTGACCTAATCCGCAAAGGAGCTCCTGCTAGAATTCCATCTCCGAGTACAACTCCTACCATAATTTTTCTGTCTTTCACAACAAGAGTTTCTTGAATATGCTGAGCTACAGCTCAGTCCTATTGTTGTTGTTCAGTCGCACAGTCAAGTCTGACGCTTTGCGACCCCATGGACCAAGTCACGCCAGGCCCTCCTGTCTTCCACCATCCTCCGAAATCTGCTCAAATAAACTATCATACTACAAACTAGTAGTAGATCTACTACTAGTAGATACAAATAATAAACTATCATACTACTACTACTGCTAGTATCTACTACTATTAGATCTACTACTACAAGTGGTATATAAACTCTCTCTCTACTATTACTAACCCGTTATGACCACGGACAATCATCATCTTCTTCTTCTTCTTCTTCTTCTTCTTCTTCTTCTTCTTCTTCTTCTTCTTCTTCTTCTTCTTCTTCTTCTTCTACTACTACTACCACTACTACTACTACTACTACTACTACTACTACTACTACTACTATGGGGTTAGTTACTACTACTTCTACTACTATAACTGGTGGTAGTGGTAAATAAATACTACTACTAGTAGTATGATAGCTTAGTAGTAGTACTATTAGTAGTAGTAGTACCCCCATTATGACCACATAATGTGGTCATAATGGGGGTGCTACTACTAATAGTACTACTACTAAGCTATCATACTACTACTAGTAGTAGTATGATAGCTTAGTAGTAGTACTATTAGTACTATTAGTACTATTAGTAGTAGTATGATAGTTTATTGTCTGTGGTCATAATGGCGTGGCGGCGGCGGAAGTAGTAGTTGTAGTAGATGATGACAGTTTATTGTCTGTGGTCATAATGGGGAGCGAGGCTAATTTTTGAAGCTAAATCACACTGCAGGCCCTGAATGTGGACATTCCCCCCCTCCAATTATTGCGTGTCATGTTGACCTCTGACTCAAGATTTGAATGCCATGAAGCTCACTGGGTCACCAAACGGGCCATTCGCACTGCCTCAGTCTGACCCATCGAGTCGGATTTCCAGCCTCAAGAGCTGCCGGGGGCATCGTGCAGGCCAAACGCCAGAACAAGTTGGGCTTGATAAAAAGGCGAGATGCCCGTCAGCAGCCCCTTCTTCCCAGAAGTGCTAATTGCAAGGATCCAGCGCCCTTTCAGCAGCTTGTTGTAAACAGAGAAAGGTCACTGTCTTGGATCTTTTTGCTCTGCTGACGGAGCTCATCTCTTCCCAGAACTTCCTCTCTGGCAACCGTCAGTGTCTTCGGAATCAGCCGCTGACTTCTGCTTTGTCTGAAATCTCCCAGGGGCCTTATAAGAAGCAAGGCAGCCCACGAGCAGTCAACGTTAGACATGCCCCGGCCTTCAGTGGAAGCAAAGGAGACCAGGCAAGCACCAGAAGACGTTCCCAAAACAAATGCCTTCCATTTTTTTTTTTGATCCAGTCAGTAATTCTCAAGGGTCACTTTGTAGAAAAATAGGTGGTGGAACTCATTAGCATAACTCATTACCATAAGCAACCAGATGCAAGAAAGGAGAGCCCCGGGTGAACGAGGCCTGCTTGAGCTGGCTAGAGATCCAGCCAGCCCAAGCAGGCCTTGCTCACCCGGCGCTCTCCTTGGCTGCCCCCCCCCCCCAGTCAAAAGGCCATCAAGCCACCTGCCACCCAAAATCACATAAGAAGTGGAGAAAGGGTGGTGCGGGCTTCTCCAGGGGTTAATGAGGGCTGCTGGGGGCGTGGCAAAGCCCCTGGTGGCTGGCTGGCTGCCCGCTCTCCTAATCCAGGGATTGTTATGCAATTGCACCTCAATGGACAAGGTAGGTAGGTGGTGGGGGGAGGGGGGCTGTCAGAAAGGCACTCCTGTGAGCACCTGAATTCAAGGCCTGGTCATTCTTATGCATGCCGTGAAACAAGAGAGCCAATTAAGAAGGGCTGGTTCACGTGACTAGCAATGCTCAAACTCTGACCTGTTCAGCTCCCATCTTGCTTCTCTGTCAGGGAAGCCGATTTTTTGATGGACTATTCGTCAGCCCATTTGAAGAAGAAGACTGTAGATTTACACCCTGCTCTTCTCTCTGAGCCAGGGGTCTCTGAGCAGCTTACAATCTCCTTTATCTTCTTCCTCTGCAACAGACACCCTGTGAGGTAGGTGGGGCTGAGAGAGCTCTCCCAGAAGCTGCCCTTTCAAGGACAACTCTGCAAGAGCTATGAGTTGACCCAAGGAAGCCTCCAAAGAGCGTAGCGGCCAAGTGGTGGGAGTAATGCTAGGCAGGATAGCATCCTAGGCAGCTTTCTAGTTTCTACCTCGCCTACTCCCATGCACCGGCCCTGGTTATGGAGCATTAGCTATGTGGACAACCAGCCGCAGGTCTGCTGTGCTAGAATGCCAACTTAGGGGGCACTGTCTTATCAACATAAACCGCCCCAAACTCACATGGCTCATTTAAAGCCCAAAGGGTGATTCACTGTCACAGGAGGTGGTGGCAACTACAAGCATAGACAGCTTCAAGAGGGGATTGGATGAGCATCTGGAGCAGAGGTCCATCAGTGGCTATTAGCTACAGCGTATTGTTGGAACTCTCTGTCTGGGGCAGTGATGCTCTGTATTCTTGGTGCTTGGGAGGGGGATAGTGGGAGGGCTTCTAGTGTCCTGGCCCCATTGATGGACCTCCTGATGGCACCTGGGGGGTTTTTTTGGCCACTGTGTGACACAGAGTGTTGGACTGGATGAGCCATTGGCTTAGGGCTGCCAATCCCCAGGTGGATACTACATTAAGCCATTAAGTTGTATTCCTTGCAGCACCTTTGGGTGTTTAGTTAGAAAACATTTGGGCTATGATTGCCTTTGCTTTAAGAATTTGCTAAGAGGTTTATTGCAGCTTGAAGAAGCTCCCTTGTCTATTCCAGCTTGAATAAGCTCTCTACCAAGAGGTGTATTGCAGCTTGAAGAAGCTCTATGCTAGGAGGTCTTTTTTAGCTTGAAAAAGCTTTTTTGCGAAACAAGGGTATTAGTATAACCTTGTCCCTTTCCTCTTTGAAAATTGAATTATTTGGCTGCATCCATTGAGAGACATTCATCATTTGGAAGATCACACCAGGATTACATGGAAAAGCTGGACAATTTTACCATAGAAAGGAAAAGAACTCTTGGTGTAAACGCTTCCTTTTGTTCCACGGACTGAGTATTATGGTTGTTTTGATGAAAGTAATATATGTGGGTGAAATCCCTTAGCACCTGTCACATCAACCATCACCAGTGGTCTGACCTAGCCTCAGATCGCAAAGCATGGAGGCACACCATCCACCAGGCTGTCTCTTCCTTTGAGAACACACGCATAGCTGGTCTTGAGGACAAACGGAGACTGAGGAAGAATCGCACTGCTACAGGACCAACCCTAAATCAGACTTTTCCCTGCAGCCGCTGTGGCCGGACCTGCCTGTCCCACATTGGTCTTGTCAGCCACCAGCGAGCCTGCAGCAAACGTGGACTATTGCACCCTTCTTAAATCTTCGTTCGCGAAGCCAAGCCGAGAGAGAGAATATATGTGGGTTAAATACAGTGATTTATATATGAATGGTTTTTCTTGTTTATGTAATTTGATATAGAAGCTGGTTTCACGTGGGGCTTTTTGCTTTTTGTTTCCTTAATCCCCAGGTGGCAGCAGGGGATCCCCTGGTTTGGAGGTCTTCCCCCTGCTTCAGGGTCATCAGAAAGTCGGGGAGGGAAATGTCTGCTGGACCCTCCACAACAGGGAGAGGGCCTTCTCGATTACAGCCCCCCACTGGTGGAACCAGCTACCAGAAGAGGTACGGGCCTTGCGGAGCCTCGACCAGTTCTGCCGGGCCTGCGAGGCCATCCTCTTCCGGCTGGCTTTGTAATGTGGAATTATTGTACCATCGCCATGAAAACTATGTTTTATATTAAGATCGTAGCACCAAATCAAATTGCGGTTTTAAATTGTTGGTTTAATTGCGGTTTTAAATGAAATTGTATATTTAATTAAACTGTTATGAAATTGGGGATTTTATTGTTGTATTATTGTAACGTCGTATTTTATAATATGTAAGCCACCCTGAGCCTGCTTCGGCAGGGAGGGCGGGATATAAATTAAAAATTATTATTATTATTCCCTATGGAGACCAATTCCTATAGGGTATAATGGAAAATTTATCCACGAGTATCTGGGACTTGGGGGGGGGGGGCTGTGTTTTGAAGTAGAGGCACCAAACAGAATTGGAAAGGGTTCTGCTTGGTGATAATGAAAAACTGATATCAAAAGTATATAAGTTATTATTGAAATGGTCTACAGAAGAAGTAGTAGTAAAGTCCCAAATGGTCAAATGGGCAATTAATGTGAACAGAGAAATACAAATGGATGCATGGGAATATCTTTGGAAGAACTCAATGAAGATATCAACTTGTCAGAGTATAAAAGAGAACTGTTTTAAGATGATATATAGGTGATATATGACTCCGAAAAAACTGGCTAAGATGAGCAAGAAAATGTCAGATAGATGTTGGAAATGTAAAAAACATGAAGGTTCTTTCTTCCATATGTGGTGGACATGTGAAAAAGCGAAAGAATACTGGAAGATGATACAACAAGAAATCTCCAAAATTTTGGGCTATGATTTTAAGAAAATTGCAGAGACGTTTTTGCTTGGATTACAATTAGAAAAATTTCCAAAGGAAGACAGGACTCTAATTTGGTACCTGCTATCAGCTGCTAGGACACTATACGCGCAGCTTTGGAAGCAAGAAAAGATACCGGAGAAATGGGACTGGACCATGAAAGTTTTATCGTGGTGTGAAATGGACAAACTAACTAGAACACTAAGAGACTATGATTTAGAGATATTCAAAAGGGAGTGGAGGAAATTTACAGGATATATAGAGAAAGAGTGGAAAGTAAAAAGATATTGGACAATTTTTTAGTAGTAAGAATATATATATTGAATTTTGATCAGTTAGTAGTACCTTTAGTATTGAACTTGAATTTATAACCTCGGGGAAGTCATCATTGGAGGGAGGGGGGATAGAAATGTCATATGGGTTAATACTGAAATAGTGAAGACATAATTAAGTTGTGTAACCATATGCTATCAATAAATTGTTAAAACATGAAGTTGAGGCACCACATTTGCAGCATAGCCTCTGAAGCCTCTCCTTAAAAGACCGTCCAAGTTTCAAAAAGATTAGACCCGGGGGTCCAATTCTATGAGCCCCCAAAGAAGATGCCCCTACCCTTCATTATTTCCAATGGAGGGAAGACATTTAAAAGGTGCGCAGTTCCTTTAAATGTGACAACCGGAACTCCCTTTGGAGTTCCATGGTGCTTGTCACAACCTTGCTCCAGTCTCCACCCCCAATGTCTCCTGGCTCCACCCCCAAAGTCCCCAAATACTTCTTGAATTGGATTTGCCAACTCTACATTGGCCTGATCCAACATAGCTTCTCTTATGTTCTTATTCTGCCATAGCAACCTGCCCATCTGGTCGCACCCTATGACATTGCACCCCGCTGAAGTCCCTCCCCTCCCCAAAGCTGGCCTTTCTAGGCTCTGCTCCCCCCCCCCCAAATCTCCAGCTATTTCCCAACCCAGAACTGAAAACTCTAGATTCAAGAAGGCAGTGCACTGGAGATTTCAGGCTTTTCCTGAGAGCCAGTTTGATGTACTGGTTAAGCGTGTGGGAGAACCGGGTTTGATTCCCCACTCCTCCGCTTACAGCTGCTGGAATGGCCTTGGGTCAGCCATAGCTCTTGCAAAGCTGTCCTTGAAAGGGCAGCTTTTGTGAGAGCTCTCTCAGTCCAACCCACCTCACAGGGGGTCTGTTGTGGGGAAAGCAGATAAAGGAGATTGTAAACTGCTCTGAGTCTCTGATTCAGCGAGAAGGGCGGTCTTCTTCTTCCATAACATTCCAAAACATATTTTCCTCTCCCAGCTTTTGGAGAGTGAACTCTATAGCATTATAGCCTACTGAGGACGCCCCCCCCCCCGGCTTAACTTCCCAAATTTCCATGAATTTCCCAACCCAGAGTTGGAAACCGTAGCTGTCCTTGTGCTCTTTTCCCTTCGTTTCCTAGATCTTCAGCTCACGTCCTTGCAAAATGCCAAAGGTGCAACCCAAAAAAACTTCATTTAGGAATTCATGAGAGGATCCCTGTCCCCAAAAAGAGAGAGCCTGAACACAATGTCTTTGCTTATTTCCCTGTGACGCAGATTTTCCCATCTGCGTTTCTTTTTTTAAATTCGCATTTTTCCAAGCGAACAATCCCAGGGGTGGTCACCTTCAGAAGAAACGGGGGAGAGAGAAAAAAAAAATCCAGCCAGCAAAGCTTGGAAATCCCTACAAAATATCGTACATTACTTTTATGCCAAAAAGTGTCTTTTCCAGATCTAGAAAGGCCTCGTGCCCCACCCCCACCCACCCCAAAGGAAACTACATTACAAAGGCAGGAAAGAACATCAAAGGGAGTCCACTTGGCAAGTTTGTATATATGTAAAATGACTGTCAAAAGTACAAAGGAAAAGCAAATATTTAGAAGGCAGGCTGCGTTGGGAGCTCCTAATGGCTTTACCTTTTGGTTCTGACAGCAGTTGTCAGAGATGGAAGGGGGGGGGACAGAATTCTTCCATTTCTATATCAAAGGGCAAAACTGGAGGCCCTGATCCTTCTTAACAGTAGGCAGTCCTTTGCCTGCAACCAGGGCTTCTTTTGTAGCAGGAACTCCTTTGCATATTAGGCTGCACACCCCTGATGAACATATGAAGCTGCCTTATACTGAATCAGACCCTTGGTCCATCATCAAGGTTCCATTGATGTAGCCAATCCTCCAAGAGCTTACAGGGCTCTTCGTACAGGGCCTACTGTAAACTCCTGGGCAATTGGTTACATCGGTAGGGTGTGGCCTAATATACAAAGGAGTTCCTGCTATGGAAGAAGCTCTGGGTGCAACAAAGAAATGAGAAGGAGACGGTGACTGTGAAGGGCAGGCGTGAAGGAACTAGAAAAGATCTTTAAGCATAAGAATGTGTTGCTGGTGACCAAGACACTTCATACTATGATATCCCCAGGGCTTTTTTAATAGTAGGAACTCCTTTGCAGATTAGGCCACACAGCCCTCATGCAGCCAATCCTCCTGGAGCTTACAGTAGGCCCTATATTGAGAGCCCTGTAAGCAGGCCTTGAATTCAGCAGGAGCTCACAGGAGCGCAGTTTCTGAAGCTTTCTGAGAGTTCCACCTCCTCCTTCCCACCTTGGCCATTCAATAGTAGGTGCAGCTGCATAACAATCCCTAGATGAGCCCCACCACCTATTTTTCTACAAAACGACCTCTGCCTGTAAGTTCTTGGAGGATTCTCCATGCTCATGGGGAAGGGTCAGCAGTAGAGCCTCATGAGAGCACAGTCCCTCAGCTTGTTTTGCTTTCCCTCAGTTAGTTTTACTTTCGTTTCAGAGCAAGAAAGAGTGTGTGTGAGAAAGAGAGCAACATAGTCCCTGTACTTTCCAGATGTCCTTGTGGAGGAACCAGAGCCATGTTAGCCTGAAGAACAGCAGTTTCTGTGAGTAAAGTCCCAGTGAGGTCACAAAAATCTTGAAGAAGCTAATGTGAAACAAGGGCACCAGTAAGACCTTGTCGCTTTTCCGGACTGCTGGCTGCACGTATTAAGAGAGATTGGACTGATTCAGCATCAGTTTCCAACTTCGCTGGGACTTTCCTGATATAAGTTGGCATTGAGTTGCCGGAAAAGATTGAACTGGTTGCCTGGTGAAAATGTTCCTTGTATTGTATAAGAGACTGATAGAATTCACTGCCTTGAAATTAATAATAATATATATTTATTGATCGTTATAATTTTGAGAATTTATTGTTCATTTCGAGGCTGATTTCATGGACTCCCTGTAGGTTGGCAGCCCCAAGGTTTGCCACCAGTTCCTTATTTTAAGGAACTGTGCCCTTGTTTATTTATTTAGGAAATACAGAAAAGATGCACCAGACCTGTACAAATCTATTCTAATTTACTGCATTATAAAAATGGCATATAGACTAACAAAATGTCAGTGTTTAAACCCGTGCACGGAGCTGTTTTTGTAGCAGGAACTCCTTTGCGTATTAGGCCACACACCCCTTATGCAGCCAATCCTCCTGGAGCTTACGGTAGGCCCTGAGGTAAGAGCCCTGTAAGCTCTTGGCAGATTGGCTACATCAGGGTGTGTATGGCCTAGTATGCAAAGCAGTTCCTGCTACAAAAAAGCGCTCTGCGTGCGCTTAATATTTTCTAACCATTTTGCAGCATGTTCCTTAACGGTCAGGGCCGGCTTGCCCGCTAGGCAAACTAGGTGGTTGCCTAGGGCACCAAGAGGCGGGGGGCAGAAAATTGGGCTCTTGCCCCCCTCCGGTGCCCCAGGCAAGCACTTAGCTTGCCTCCCTCCCCCCTTTGCTGCCACTGCTAGCCCCTTCCGGGCCGCCCCCCTGCCCCCCGGCACTCCGCTCGCCTGCCCACCGCCACTCACTCCCTTCCCCCTGCTCACCGTGGCTAAAAGGAAGCTCTACCAGCTTCACAGCTCGCACCTGCGTGTTTTGTCTCTTGACGCCCGGGGGGCACCGGGGGGCCGCCTGCCTAGGGTGCTGTTCTGTCTAGAGCCGCCCCTGTTAACGGTGGATTTGTTCCAGCGGTCACCCTAATCAGAATCTCATTACAAAAAATAGCTAGAAATTGGCTGTTTTGTTAAAAAAAAAATGACACCGGGTTGCATTGGTTCTTCGACTGAGAAAGTGACAATGTAAAAATGCAGTTACGGGCACTTGGGTAAATTAGCTGTGGGTGTGGGGGTTTTTTGTTTTGTTTGTTTTTTAGACCCGGATAGAAGCGGTTCCTTGAAGGAGCACAAAAGCCTGCCACAAGCAAAGAAAAAAGATTTGAAAAAAAAGATTCCCACGTACGCTAAGTGGAGACAACTCCAGCGGAATCTAAACAAAAAGGTGGGTGGTAACCCTGGAGCTTTTTTATTTTTTACTTTTTTGACAGTTTGTGGTGGCAGTGATAAATCTGTGAAGTTATCTAATTTTCCACTGTTTTAATTAGAAGCCTGGATTCTGAGCTCTGGCAGCTGGCTTCTTTGTACTGCGCTCTGTTGCCTGACAGAGAAAAATTTTCGACTGTAACTCCAGCCAAGCGCTTGGCCTGACCTGCGCCAATGAAACTTCTGGGATTCATAAACTTGCGGCTGGAAGGCAGAGCTGCGTTTTGAACGGCTCCTCGGCCGCCCCAACATGCAAAACTGGCAGGTCATGCGGCGAACTGCCTTTGTACTCTGTGACGGGGACGGCGAGTGAAAGGGCAGGCCTGCGTTTCTCGGGAACGCGGCAGAGGAGAAATTGTCTTTGGCTTAGGATTCAAGTCACGTGTTCGAGCCTCTAACAGCTGCTCAGAGTGTAACTGGAGCTGATGTGGGCTGCTGCCGCAATGGCTTTGTTAGCAGGATATGCCCAAGGTTGGATCTCCAGCCAAGCCACCCAAGAAACTGCTTGAGCTGACATACATATTGGATCATATTGGATCAGGCCAATGGCCCCACCAGTCCAACACTCTGTGTCACATAAGAACATAAGAGAAGCCATGTTGGATCAGGCCAGCGGCCCCTCCAGTCCAACACTCTGTGTCACATAAGAACATAAGAGAAGCCATGTTGGATCAGGCCAGTGGCCCATCCAGTCCAACACTCTGTGTCACATAAGAACATAAGAGAAGCCATGTTGGATCAGGCCAATGGCCCCTCCAGTCCAACACTCTGTGTCACATAAGAACATAAGAGAAGCCATGTTGGATCAGGCCAGTGGCCCATCCAGTCCAACACTCTGTGTCACATAAGAACATAAGAGAAGCAATGTTGGATCAGGAAATGGCCCATCCAGTCCAACACTCTGTGTCACATAAGAACATAAGAGAAGCCATACTGGATCAGGCCAATGGCCCATCCAGTCCAACACTCTGTGTCACATAAGAACATAAGAGAAGCCCTGTTGGATCAGGCCAATGGCACATCCAGTCCAAAACTCTGCGTCACATAAGAACATAAGAGAAGCCCTGTTGGATCAAACCAATGGCCCATCCAGTCCAGCACTCTGTGCCACATAAGAACATAAGAGAAGCCCTGTTGGATCAGGCCAACGGCCCATCCAGTCCAAAACTCTGAGCCACATAAGAACATAAGAGAAGCCATGTTGGATCAGGCCAACGGCCCATCCAGTCCAACACTGTGTCACATAAGAACATAAGAGAAGCCATGTTGGATCAGGCCAATGGACCATCCAGTCCAACACTCTGTGTCACATAAGAACATAAGAGAAGCCATGTTGGATCAGGCCAGTGGCCCATCCAGTCCAACACTCTGTGTCACATAAGAACATAAGAGAAGCAATGTTGGATCAGGAAATGGCCCATCCAGTCCAAAACTCTGTGTCACATAAGAACATAAGAGAAGCCATGTTGGATTAGCCCAATGGGCCATCCAGTCCAACACTCTGTGTCACATAAGAACATAAGAGAAGCCCTGTTGGATCAGGCCAATGGCACATCCAGTCCAAAACTCTGCGTCACATAAGAACATAAGAGAAGCCCTGTTGGATCAAACCAATGGCCCATCCAGTCCAGCACTCTGTGCCACATAAGAACATAAGAGAAGCCCTGTTGGATCAGGCCAACGGCCCATCCAGTCCAAAACTCTGTGCCACATAAGAACATAAGAGAAGCCATGTTGGATCAGGCCAACGGCCCATCCAGTCCAACACTCTGTGTCACATAAGAACATAAGAGAAGCCATGTTGGATCAGGCCAATGGCCCATCCAGTCCAACACTCTGTGTCACATAAGAACATAAGAGAAGCAATGTTGGATCAGGCCAATGGCCCATTCAGTCCAACACTCTGTGTCACATAAGAACATAAGAGAAGCCATGTTGGATCAGACCAATGGCCCATCCAGTCCAACACTCTGTGTCACATAAGAACATAAGAGAAGCCATGCTGGATCTGGCCAATGGCCCATCCAGTCCAACACTCTGTGTCACATAAGAACATAAGAGAAGCCATGTTGGATCAGGCCAGTGGCCCATCCAGTCCAACACTCTGTGTCACATAAGAACATAAGAGAAGCCATGTTGGATCAGGCCAATGGCCCCTCCAGTCCAACACTCTGTGTCACACAGTAGCCAAAAAACCCAGGTGCCATCAGGAGGTCCATCAGTGGGGCCAGGACACTAGAAGCCCTCCCACTGTTGCCCCCCCCCTTGAACAAGAATATAGAGCGTCTGCCCCAGACATAAGAACATAAGAGATGCCATGTTGGATCAGGCCAATGGCCCATCCAATCCAACACTCTGTGTCATACAGTGGCCAAAACTCCCCAAAACAGGTGCCATCAGGAGGTTCACAAGTGGGGCTAGAACCCTTCTACTTTGCCCCCTCCCCCCACCGCCAAAGCACCAAGAATACAGAGCATCACTGCCCCAAACAGTTCCAATAAAATGCTGTGGCTAATAGCCACTGATGGACCTCTGCTCCATATGCTTATCTATTCCTCTCTTGAAGATGGCTATGCTTGTAGGCAGTGAATTCCACATGTTAATCACCCTTTGGGTGAAGAAGTACTTCCTTTTATCCGTTTCTAACCCAACTGCTCAGCGATTTCATTCAGTGCCCATGAGTTCTTGTACTGTGAGAAAGGGAGAACAGGACTTCTTTCTCTACTTTCTCCATCCCATGCACATAATGAAGGGACATTGGGTTGCAGGGCCGGCACATGGGAGTAGGCCAAATAGGTGGCTGCCTAGGGCACCCCCTCTCCTCACACCCCATGCCTGAGGCCGTCCTGACATTGCCAAGGCTTCCTGAGGCTCGGGAAGCCTCGGCAAAGTTGGGGGGTGGGGATGTGGCAGTGACCTCAACGAATCTACCACTTGGGGGAGACGGAGGCATGGGGTTTGGCCTGGGGCACAAGAACCCCTAGCGCTGGGCCTGTTGGGTTGACAACTTTGGGTTGGGAATTCCCTGGAGATGTGAAGGAGAGGGGAACGGGGGAAGCTCAGTTGGATTCCATGGAGTCCTCCAAAGCAGCCATTTGCGAAACCCCAGGGCTTTCTTGTTGTAGCAGGAACTTCTTTGCATATCGGGCCACACCTTTCTGATGTAGCCAATCCTCCTGGAGCTTACAGTAGGCCCTGTAAGAAGAGCCCTGTAAGCTCTTGGGGGATTGGCTACACTAGAGGGGTGTGGCCTAATGTGCAAAGGAGTTCCTGCTACAACAAAAAGCCCTGGCTGCGTCACATTTGGTTTTAGCTAAGACCCGGAAAATCCCTAAACCTATTTGATTAGCTGACTCGATGCTAAAAGTTTGTGAACTATGTATGTTAGACAAGATCACTGATTCACTGTTATAGCATGATGTAAATCATGAATCAAAATTTATTCTGATTTGGTTTTCTTCCTTAGAATGTCATTCTTTAAGGGACAAATTTCAAATGACAATAGATATATTAGCTCTCTAAGTACATTTTTATGAATACTTTTTGCATAAACTATTTTGTAAGCACTTTTGTGCTTTTTTTAAAAAAATGAAGATGCATACCTTACTATGTACATTGATGTTTACTTCATTATTTCAATTCAATAAGAGTTTATTCTTTTTAAAAAACGATCTCTCCTTCCTAATCAATGCAAGATTTTAATTGCTGCTTTTAATGTCTTGTATATATTTTACCTGTTTTCCAATGTTTTAGTGATGTCTGTTTGGTGGGGAGGTTATTGGTTTTAAAACCTGATTTTTGTCCTGTATGTTTTAAATTGTTAGCCCCCTTGGTTTATTTTGCAAGTGCAAAAGGTGGAATACAAACAAACAAACAAGCAATAACCAGGGTGGCGATTATATACGACTGGGAAAAGCTGGGTTCAAATCTCCTCACAGCAATGACCCTCACTGGTTTACCTTGGGCCATTCTCTCTGCCTAACCTACCTCACAAGGGGAACGGAAGAACAAAGTATGGTGTCTTTGGTTCCTCAGAAGATGATGAAGAAGAAGATATTGGATTTATATCCCGCCCTCCACTCCGAAGAGTCTCAGAGCGGCTCACAATCTCCTTTACCTTCCTCCCCCACAACAGACACCCTGTGAGGTAGATGAAGATATTGGATTTATATCCCGCCCTCCACTCCTAAGAGTCTCAGAGCAGCTCACAATCTCCTTTACCTTCTTCCCCCTCACAACGGACACCCTGTGAGGTAGATGAAGATATTGGATTTATATCCCGCCCTCCACTCCGAAGAGTCTCAGAGCGTCTCACAATCTCCTTTCCCTTCCTCCCCCACAACAGACACCCTGTGAGGTGGGTGGGGCTGAGAGCTGCCCTTTCAAGGACAACCTCTGCCAGAGCTATGGCTGACCCAAGGCCATGCCAGCAGGTGCAAGTGGAGGAGTGGGGAATCAAACCCGGTTCTCCCAGATAAGAGTCCGCACACTTCACCACCACACCAAACTGAGGAAGGATAGGATCAAAACACAAATAATGTGGACATTATTAACAGCACTCCTTTTTGATTATGACCGTAATAGTAGTAGTAGTAGTATGGCAGTGGGTGTTATATAGCCAGGAGATTCGAAGATTGTCTGGCAGCCTGAAACTCTAGCTCTTGGAGGTGGCGGCAGCTGCAAGCATAGCCAGCTTCAAGAGGGGATTGGATAAATATGGAGCAGAGGTTCATCAGTGACTATTAGCCACAGCATCACAAAGAGTTGGACTTGACTGTGCGACTGAACAACAACAAAATTGATGGAACTCTCTCTCTGGGGCAGTGATGCTCTGTATTCTGGGTGCTTGGGGGGAGGGGAGGGCACAGTGGAAGGGCTTCCAGTGTCCTGGCCCCACTGGTGGACCTCCTGATGGCACTTGGTTTTTTGGTCACTGTGTGACACGGATTGTTGGACTGGATGGGCCATTGGCCTGACCCAACATGGCTTCTCTTATGTTCTTCTGTGACACAGTGTTGTACTGGATGGGCTGTTGGCCTGATCCAACATGGCTTCTCTTATGTTCTTAACATTGGTCAGAAAGGATGTTAGGTGTGAAATGCTTTGATCTTGTATGCAAGCTGAACTGCTCTTCTTCCTGGCGAAATGCTCTTTGGGAAGAAGAACTGTGAGACAAAGGGGTTGTAGCCATGTAGGACAGACATAGCTAGACTAGCTGGTAAGCTAAATTGTTTTTCTGTTTTATCCCAAGTACCCTATCCTGATGTTTTCTAGTAAACTTTATTTCTTTCATTAGGGTTCGTAGACTCTTTCGGGATCAAGTGCCGTGTTCTACTGGAGAAAGTTTTCCTTCCAGACGTTTCGTTCTCAGCTGCGGAGATCATCCTCAGTGGCGTTGCAGCCACTGAGGATGTTCTCCGCAGCTGAGAACGAAACATCTGGAAGGAAAACTTTCTCCAGTAGAACACGGCACTTGATCCCGAAAGATTCTACAAACCCTAATGATGTTACCAGCCGTGAAAACCTGAAATCTTTTATTTCTTTCGATAAGCTTAAGCCTCGACTCCAATTATTGCCACTCCAAGCCTCTGAATTTAACATCCAACATGGCTTCTCTTATGTTCTTATGTGACACAGAGTGTTGGACTGGATGGGCCATTGGCCTGATTCAACATGGCTTCTCTTATGTTCTTATGTGACACAGAGTGTTGGACTGGAGGGGCCACTGGCCTGATCCAACAGGGCTTCTCTTATGTTCTTATGTGACACAGAGTGTTGGACTGGAGGGGCCACTGGCCTAATCCAACATGGCTTCCCTTATGTTCTTATGTTCTCTTTTTGTGGTGAGTTAGGTTTATTTTTTTTTGGGGGGGGGGTTGAGAGGACAGTGACTGACCCAAGGTCACCCAGTTGGCTTCAAGTGGAGCAGCGGGGAATCGAAACCCGTTCTCCAGATTAGAGTCTGCCGCTCTTAACCACTACACCAAACTGGCTCTCACCTTACTCCTTTTTATTCAACCGATACATCTAGATAAACCAGCCCACCAACCCAGACGCTTTGTCTGCGAACGGTGTCTCTTCCGTCCCATCCTGTTCTCACGCACCGGTTTTGTTTGCTTTTTTTGTCTAGGCAACTCGGGCTTTGTACAAAGGGCCGTGCGAGGTTTTGATTGACTTTGCTGTATGGCATCCAACACAATCAACATGCTTTCTCAAAAAACTCCCACTGAGAAGCTTAGCGGAGAGGTTGGCATCCCATGGCAATGCATTCCTGATGCCATTATTTCTGGGCTGACTTGCTTCTTGCAACAACTTGACACAACAGGATAATCGAGAAGCGGTATCACATGTCAGTGTGCCAAGACCAAAGAGAGAGAGAGAGAGAGAGAGAGAGAGAGAGAAGAAAGAATGCACCTCGGCAGACGAGAGAATATTTGGGCAACTGAATTACCTGGCACCGTCTAAATTCTATCACTCACCTTGCTAGGGGCTACAGATCTCAGCCCGATTTAACTGACAAATTGCAGTCAACAAACTTTTTTTTTTAAAAAAAACACCCACCCTGAACCTCCTAACTGATATCTTCATCCTTGTCCAACTCAAACAAAACTTCTGCTTTGTTAAGGGATTAATCGTTGCTATGTGAAATAATACAGAGGCACCCTGAGTTTCTTTTTTGTTATAATCTGTTTCCTCCAGGACCTCACATGAGACAGGTGAGCAGAGCAAAATCTATCTATCTATCTATCTATCTATCTATCTATCTATCTATCTATCTATCTATCTATCTATCTATCTATCTATCTATCTATCTATCTATCTATCTATCTATCATCTATCTATCTATCATCTATCTATCTATCCAGGGCTTTTTTTTGTAGCAGAAAGTCCTTTGCATATTAGGCCACACAGCCCTGGTGTAGCCAATCCTCCAAGAGCTTGCAGTAGGCCCAGTAAGAAGAGCCATGTAAGCTTTTGGAGGATTGGCTATATCAGGGGGGTGTAGCCTAATATGCAAAGGAGTTCCTGCTACAAAAAGCCACCCCTCCCTCCCTCTCTCTCTCTCTGTTATCTATCGATCTATCTCTGCCTACCTGCCTGCTTGCCTATCTATCATCTCTGCATTCTGCCTCATAACAAAACTTCCTAAGCTGCCTTGCCATCTGTTTTAAAAGCACAATAAAAAAAAAAATTAGCATCGAAAACTTTAGCCGGATAATTTCAGTGGCAAATATCCATCAGTTGCAAAAGCAGCCACCGCAGAAAACGAGGACATTAGGACTGAGAAAAACGATTACCTTCCAACTGACTCCGTCACCCAGACTCGGAGTGCTGAAAGCATCTACAGCATCCATGGCTGGAGGCAGCTTATAACACAATGCAGTTATGGGATACCACAAGCAAGGTGCCATAACAATAGGGTTGCCCAGCCCGCCTCAAGAAATATCTATGGACTTTTGGGGTGGAGCCAGGAGACTTTAGGGGTGGAGCCAGGAGGCTGGGGGTAGAGCCAGGAGCACGGGTGTGTCAAGGGTGGAGCCTGGGAAAGGGGGTTTAGGGAGGGACCACCAAAGGATTCCAATTGCGCAGTGAAGATCCTTGTGATGAGATGGCAGCTGTTGCCAAAGCAATATATATTTTTTAAATCTGCACAGCCAATCAAATCTCCAGCGGCCAGTCAGAAACTTTGCTGGGCAAAAGCCCCACCCTGGCCCTGAGCTTGTTCTAAAAACACTTGGGGGACATCAGGAAAGCTGTCGTGGGACCTCACGGTGCCTGCAGCTTCAACGCTGGGGGGAAAGGAAAGGAAAAGTCCCCTGGGCAAGCACCAGTTGTTTCCCACTCTGGGGCTGAGTCAACCTCGAGCCGGCTACCTGAAAACCCAGCTTCCGCCGGGGATCGAACTCAGGTCGTGAGCAGAGTTTAGGACTGCAGTACTGCAGCTTTAACACTCTGCGCCATGGGACCCCACCCCTAAAAGTGAGCAGATTCATTACTAATCAACGACACCAACACTGTCGGGCTTTTATGCTTGCCGGATTGAATATTTTCCTGTCAGCTGTTCTTTCTGTTCTTTATGGCAGATACCATGTGGGCTGCTTTTCTAGCAGGAGCTCCTCTACATATTAGGCCACGCCCCCCTGATGTAGCCAATCCTCCTGGAGCTTACAGTAGGCCCTGTACAAAGAGCCCTGTAAGTTCTTGGAGGATTGGCTACATCAGGGGGGCGTGGCCTAATATGAAGAAGAGCTCCTGCTAGAGAAAGAGCTCTGGATACCATAATATCCCTTTTGAGAACAGATCATGCAAATATGGTCTATTGGAACCAGATTCAGTTACCCATATTTTACTCCGTTGCCCTATGTTCTGTAAGATTCGCCAGCAACTTCTTGATCCTGTTATTTCCAACTTCTTTGGCCTTCTGGAAAGAATTACCCAGTATTTACTGGCAGATAAATCTACCAGTTCTACTGCATTAATGGCTGAGTATTTGGCTACTGAACTCTATAAGGGTCCTTATATATTCAGAAAAAGGCAATGAATATCTCATCAATTCTGTTTTTAAGTATTCTTTCTCAGTGACATTCTTCATTGTTTCATTCATTTTAGATCCTGTTTGTATTTTTTTTATTCATTATTTTATTATGCCGTTAAAGGTTTTTGAAACTTTGAAACTTCGTAGCATAAACTTTGGTAGACTTTTGGGATGGAGCCCCAAAATTAATTTCATTTCAATGACATGGAATTGTTTTCTGTGGCCCCAGAAGGTAGGACCAGAACCAGTGGGTTGAAATTAAACCAAAAGAGTTTCCGGCTCAACATTAGGAAGAACTTCCTGACCGTTAGAGCGGTTCCTCAGTGTAACAGGCTTCCTCGGGAGGTGGTGGGCTCTCCTTCCTTGGAGGTTTTTCAACAGAGCCTCGATGGCCATCTGAGAGCAATGAAGATCCTGTGAATTTAGAGGGAGGAGTTTGTGAGTTTCCTGCATTGTGCAGGCGGTTGGACTAGATGACCCTAGAGGTCCCTTCCAACTCTATGATTCTATGATTCTGATAGAGCAGTTCCTCAGTGAAACAGGCTTCCTCGGGAAGTGGTGGGTTCTCCTTCCTTGGAGGTTATAAACAGAGGCTAGATGGCCATCTGACAGCAATGAAGATCCTGTGAATTTAGGGGGAGGCATTTGTGATTTTCCTGCATTGTGTGGGGGGTTGGATTAGATGACCCTGGAGGTCCCTTCCAACTCTATGATTCTATGAATGCATGAAGTGGATTTTCCAGTATAACAGCACCCATTTATATTTGGGGAGAAATTGTGAACCATGGATGAAATGTAAGCAGCTGAAGCATATTTGAGGGTCGGTGGCTCAGTGGTAGAGCATCTGCTTGGTAAGCAGAAGGTCCCAGGTTCAATCCCCAGCATCTCCAAAAAAGGGTTCAGGCAAAAAGGTGTGAAAAACCTCAGCTTGAGACCCTGGAGAGCCGCTGCCATTCTGAGAAGACAATACTGACTTTGATGGACCAAGGGTCTGATTCAGTATAAGGCAGCTTCATATGTTCATATACAAGGCAAGCAGTGCCCACCCACAATGGCTTTAATTGGGGGCAACACAGCCCAAAAAATAAAAATGTGGTTCTGGGAGTTCCATCTCAGTTTCCTGTAGGCTTCTGAGCAAGGGGCGGAACTTCCTGCCAAACTTAAATCCCATCACTTCCCATTTTACAAATTAATCTCTCTTTGGAAGGAGGCAAGAAAATAAGAGAGAGAGAGAGAGAGAGAGAGAGAGAGAGAGAGAGAGAGAGAGAGAGAGAGAGAAGCTTTTTGCCCTTTTCGAAATTAAGCCCACGCACGGTTGCCGAAAGGCATTTGTTTCACCATGAAACCTGAAAATTTGTACCATTCCGTTGACCCGGGGAGAGAGATGACAGCAATTCCACCAGGACATATTTTTTGAAGGGCTCTAATCCGCGCACTGACAGGAACCTTCAGTGGGGCAGCTGCTGGCCCTCTTTGCGTCAGACGTTTGATCGATGCTCTCGGGCCGTGCCGATTGACGAATGAGGTGGCGTCTGACAAATTGAAGTGCAGCCCTAATGTTTTGGTGTCAGCCAAAAGCAGCCCAGGAGATAAAAATAGAAACTCCTGGGGGTCTATTAGGGCTCATAATTGCCCGTGCATGCCATTTTTAACTTCTTCCAATCGCTGTAGCTCGAGGGCAGGGGGAAAATTCTGCAGGCTGGAGCACATCCCTGTCCCAGGGAATCTCACCTCAGATGTGCAAAGGATGCCTTGGTTTAGATCTGGTTGCAGGGCCCGGTTAACAAACAGGCAGAGAAGACAGGCCTATCGGCCCCCACGCCTTTAGGGGCCCCGGGCTGGTTTGCTTCTCTCTGCCTCTCCCTCACAGCTTTGTCAAAGGGGCTTTTGAGAAGGTGCCTGCAGGAGATATTAGGAGATAATTTCCAAAGGGGCCCCCAAGATTTCGACTGCCTAGGGGCCTCCACAGGGTTTAATCCAGTACTGTTAGGTTGCCAATCCCCAGGTGGAGTCTGGAGATTTCCTGGAACGACAATTTCCTGGAATGACAACCATTTCCCCAAAGAAAAAGGCTGCTTTGGAGGGTGGACTCCGTGGCATTACATGCTGCTGAGGTCTCCCCACCCAAAAAAACAAAACAAAAAAAACCCTGTCCTTCCCAGCCTCTCCAGGAATTTTGAAGCCTGCAATTCCCAACAACTGTATTTTCAGAAGAGCAGAAATGAGAACCTTAACTTGTTAGGAAAAAAAGAAAGAAATCTAGTAGCCAATCATAGAGTTGGAAGGAACCTCCAAGGTCATCTAGCCCAACCTCCTGCACAATGCAGGAAATTCACAAACACCTCCCGCTAAATTCATAGGGTCAGCATTGCTATCAGATGGCCATCTAGCCTCTGTTCGAAAACCTCCAAGAAAGGGCAACCCAATCAAGATGAGGAGACCAGGGTCATCTCTAGGGAAGAAGAAGAAGAAGAAGAAGAAGAAGAAGAAGAAGAAGAAGAAGAAGAAGAAGAAGAAGAAGAAGAAGAAGAAGAAGAAGATATTGAATTTATATCCCACCCTTCACTCTGAATCTCAGAACTCAGAGCGGCTTACAATCTCCTTTTACCTTCCTCCCCCCACAACAGACACCCTGTGAGGTGGGTGGGACTGAGAGGGGCTCTCACAGCAGCTGCCCTTTCAAGGACAACGTTTGCCAGAGCTATGGCTCACCCAAGGCCATTCCAGCAGGTGCAAGTGGAGGAGTGGGGAATTAAACCCGGTTCTCCAAGATAAATTAATTCTAAATTAATTCTGATTTATTGTTTTCGTTGTTTTAACTGTTCTGACAACTGTTCTTTTTAATGGTTTTGTCATGTTGGAATCCACCCGGAGCCCATCGTGGGAAAGGGCAGAGTATAAAGTTACAGAAATAAATAAATAAATAGTCCACACACTTAGTACTGCACCAAACTGCCTCTGGATGAAGGGTTTATGAGGTTACCATCCCAGTCCCCCACCAATCAGGGCTTTTTTTGTAGCCAGAACTCCTTTGCATATTAGGCCACAACCCCCCGATGTAGCCAATCCTCTTGGAGTTTACAATAGACCCTAAACAAAGAGCTCTGTGAGCTCTTGGAGGAGTGGCTACCTCAGGGGTGTGTGGCCTAATATGCAAAGGATACAAAAAAAGCCCTGCCACCAATGGAGGGCAGTCTGTACTACTCCAGGGAGAAGAGCACATGGCACGTTCTCAGCGCATTCTCCTTCCCCATTATGGAAGGTGAAGAAGAAAAAAAATAATGGGAAATGTGTCAAACAACATGCACGCAGCGCTCAGTGCAAAGCTGACGAAGAGAGTCACCCTGATGGACCAAGCCTAGCCTGAGCTTATCAGATCTCGGAAACGAAGTTGGTTGGTACATGGATGGGACCAGGCGTCATTTTGGGCAGGAGCTCACAGGAAGAAGAAGACTGCAGATTTATACCCTGCCCTTCTCTCTGAATCAGAGTCTCAGAGCAACTTACAGTCTCCTTTAACTTCTTCCGCCACAACAGACACCCTGTGAGGTGGGTGGGGCTGAGAGAGCTCTTACAGCAGCTGCCCTTTCAAGGAGAGCTTCTGCAATAGCTCTGGCTAACCCAAGGCCGTTCCAGCAGCTGCAAGTGAAGGAGTGGGGAATCAAACCTGCTTCTCCCAGGTAAGCGTCTGCACACTTAACCACTATGCCAAACTGGCTCTGGAGCAGAACTCTGGAACCTCTAAATTTTATTGTGCTCTTTCTTACCTCCCCACCCCCAAATACTTGCTTCTTAGCTCCATTGTTCAAACCCGCTGTGAGAATTTTGCTGAACTCAAAAACTGGACAAACTTTGTAATATTTCTCCCCCACAAAAAATGGGGAAGTAACCAAAACATCTAAAGCAGACAGATGGAAATCTTCCTCGTGCCATTGTGGCCATGTAGGAGAAAGTAATTTCAAAAGTATGATGGGAGTAAGGTTTTATTAAGACGATTCCAATGCAACAAGCATTTGAAGGTAGATGCTGAGCTGATCTAATTGAGTCCACCTTCCAGTCAGGGGGTGTGGGGCCTATGCAAATGAGTTATGCAAATGAGTTGTGCTAATGAGCTCCAGCACCTTTTTTTCTATGAAATGACCCGGGATGGGAGACCTGCAAGGAAGTTGGGGAGGAACGGTGGCTCAGTGGTAGAGCATCTGCTTGGGAAGCAGAAGGTCCCAGGTTCAATCCCTGGCATCTCCAAAAAAGGGTCCAGGCAAATAGGTGTGAAAAAACCTCAGCTTGAGACCCTGGAGAGCCGCTGCCAGTCTGAGAAGACAATACTGACTTTGATGGACCAAAGGTCTGATTCAGTATAAGGCAGCTTCATATGTTCAAGTTCAGGGTTGCTACCGAGGGGCAGGCAAAGGCAAACCACCTCTATGCATCTCTTGCCTTGAAAACCCATATGGGGGTTGCCATAAGAGCTACACATACCTAAAGCATTCAGTTCTCTTCTGAAAGAAGATCGATTAATTCAGGGCATTTTTTTTTAGCAGAAACGCACAGGAATGGAGTTCCGGCTGGCTTTGTGTCGGGGATGTGGTCTACTATGCAACTGAGTTCCTGCTACAAATGAGTTTTTGGGACCCAGTTTGGTGTAGTGGTTAAGTATGCGGACTCTTATCTGGGAGAACCAGGTTTGATTCCCCACTCCTCCACTTGCAGCTGCTGGAATGGCCTTGGGTTAGCCATAGCTCTGGCAGAGGTTGTCCTTGAAAGGGCAGCTGCTGTGAGAGCCCTCTCAGCCCCACCCACCTCACAGGGTGTCTGTTGTGGGGGAGGAAGATAAAAGAGATTGTGAGCCACTCTGAGATTTGGAGTGGAGGGCGGGATGTAAATCCAATATCTTCTTCATCATCTTCTTTAAAAAAAAAAGCCTTGTGCAAAACAATTGTGATGTCAGGGGTGTGGTCTAATATGCAAATGAGTTCCTGCTGGGCTTTTTCTTTTACAAAAGAAAGCCCTGAATTCATTCTGAAGAAAACCACCCCCATCCCAGGGTTTGGATTTTCAAAAAAACTCTTTATTTAGTCAAAAATAAACAAAACATATAGTTTTTAAATACATCACAATGAAAAAGAGGTAAGAAGAAAACAGACATAAAACAAAATAGATATAGTCATAATTAAATAAAAACAAATAATCAAACCTGCACAGTATTCACGTCAAGTAATACAAGATATCAAATCACCAAAAGTTAGTTTAGAAGAAGTCCATATATTTTTGAGGCAGCTTAACTGAAATTTATTGATCTGATGCACGAAGTAAAAATAAATAAATAAATAAATAACATTTTTCCAGAAAAAAACGTTTCTCCTGTGGCCTTCCCCTTTTCCCATCACTTCTGTGAACTTCTTCCAATCCCCCTTTTCTAGCGTGGCTTTTCTTTTGGTCTCACTGGAACTTTCCTCCCCGTTTCCTGCATCCCACTTTTTCAACACTCCCTTTCTGCAGGCACAGCCCTTCTCTGAGGTCACAGCAAACTAGCCAATGATCTTTTAAATGCTAACTCCATCCTACCCCCTGACATTTTTGAACTTTGCTTGAATGAAGAACAAAAGAGCAGGGGCGGGGGGGGGGGGGGAGGAGAGAGAGAGAAAGAAGAAGACTGAAGATTTATACCTTGCCCTTCTCTCTGAATCAGAGACACAGAGGGGCTTACAATCTCCTAAATCTTCTCCCCCCACAACAGCACCTGTGAGGTGAGTGGGGCTGAGAGGACCCTTTCAAGGACAACTCCTGCGATAGCTATGGCTGACTGAAGGCCATTCCAGCAGCTGCAAGTGGAGGAGTGGGGAATCCAACCCGGTTCTCCCAGATAAGAGTCCGCACACTTAACCACTACACCAAACTGGCTCTTTCAGCCACCCTTTCAAGGACAACCTCTGCCAGAGCTCTGGCTGACCCAAGGCCATTCCAGCAGGTGCAAGTGGAAGAGTGGGGAATCAAACCCAGTTCTCCAAGATAAGAGTCCGCACACTTCACCACTACACCACACTGGAGAGAGAGAAAGATCCAAGATGTATCCCTTAGCAGCAGAAAGCCACGCAAGCCGCCTGCCTGAGTCGATTACTGGTGCCCAGATCAAGATTGGAAGAGAAGAAAGGGGGAGGGGGGCTGCCAGTAGTCAGAGAGATTTTCATACCACTCCGTGCCATTAGCCTTCAATTTGGAATGGCCTGGGAAATGCAGTAAACATGTGGACCTGTTTTAAAAAGATGCTGAGATTAGGAAAACAGTATTAGGCAGCGGGGATGGCGCGTTTCAGGTTTCCCGCGGCTGCCAAATCTCGGGCTGAGCTGCTCCAATCAACATGCCAGATAAAAAAAAAAGAATAAACAAATCTAATACGGGCCAGAAACTGGACGGCTTGGCCATCTCGGAGAACTCCGCTGGAAATGCAGCATTCGAAACTAGTCGTGGGATCGTAAGGGTGAGAAACATGTTTCAATTTTGGTGAAGGCAGCGGTCACAGGAGTCTGACAAGAGCCTTCTATGAACCTGGCAAGAGCTTCCGACATCGCCTGTTATTCACACACACTATATATTGGTGTTCCCTCTAAGCTGAGTTAGCGTGAGCTAGCTCACAGTTTTTTAGCCTCCAGATCACACCTTTTTGTCTTAGCTCAGGAAGGATGGCCCCCAGAGCAACCTCATCTGTGCAGTAGTCAAATCCCTCGCTCACAATCTGAATGCCGGTAGCTCACAAGGTAGAATCTTTATTCACAGCACTCCACAGCTTAGAGGGAACGTTGCTATAGACCAGGGGTGGCCAAACCCTTTGTCACGATCCAGGGAAGCCTGCCTAGGAGTTACAAAAGAGCCTACATTTCCCAAGATTCCTTCTGTCCCTATGATCGGGTGGCAAGGTTTTTGGAGGGAAACTGGTCCAGAGAGGGGTGGGGCCTCAGAGGAGAATATAAAAGGGCCAAGCCCAGGCAGGGGGCGTTCTTTTCCTAGAAGGCTTAGCTGGACGCAGGCCTTAGCCTAGAGAGCTTGCAGCAGGGGAAGAAGAAGAAGATATCGGATTTATATCCCGCCCTCCACTCCGAAGAGTCTCAGAGCGGCTCACAATCTCCTTTCCCTTCCTCCCCCACAACAGACACCCTGTGAGGTGGGTGGGGCTGAGAGGGCTTTCACAGCAGCTGCCCTTTCAAGGACAACCTCTGCCAGAGCTATGGCTGACCCAAGGCCATGCCAGCAGGTGCAAGTGGAGGAGTGGGCAATCAAACCTGGTTCTCCCAGATAAGAGTCCGCACACTTCACCACTACACCAAACTGGCTCTTTCAACCACCCTTTCAAGGACACCCTCTGCCAGAGCTCTGGCTGACCCAAGGCCATTTCAGCAGCTGCAAGTGGAGGAGTGGGGAATCAAACCTGGTTCTCCCAGATGAGAGTCCGCACACTTATCCACTACACCAAACTGGCTCTTTCAACCACCCTTTCAAGGACAACCTCTGCCAGAGCTATGGCTGACCCAAGGCCATTCCACCAGCTGCAAGTGGGAGGAGTGAGGAATCAAACCCAATTCTCCCAGATAAGAGAGCTATGGCTGACCCAAGGCCATTCTAGCAGCTGCAAGTGGAGGAGTGGGGAATCAAACCCGGTTCTCCCAGATAAGAGTCTGCACACTTATCCACTACACCAAACTGGCTCATGAGGGAAAGATCCCTCAAGAGGTGAGTGTTGGTTATTAGAGTAGAGACTGTATAGCTAAATGCATCAGGGCTTTTGTTTATTTGCACCAGCCTTTAAAAAGTCTGCCATGAAAACATTGTGAAAGCAATGTCAGCCCAGAGTCGAAATCGACTGGTGCTTGCACGGGGGACTACCTTGACCTTTTACTGTATATATATTTCACTCTTCTCCCCACTTATTGAGTACTGTAAATGAACTGTTGTTGTCATATTCCTTGGTCCTCACGTCTCCTTGGTCACAGTTAAGAGGCATTTCTTAATAAGGAAGACAAGGGCGGTTGGGTGCTCTGGACCCTCCCTACAGACCCTTATCAGAGTGGTGGCAGTCTAGAAGGCCTTGCTAAGCCCCTGCTGTGTGACAACCTTCCACACATATTGTGCGGCTTTCAAAGTCTCCACCACCCTGTCAGCCAGCGTGGAGAGGGCATTTGTCTGTTTAAATCACTTCTCCAAGCCAACCCAGCTGCCGGCTTGGAGAATGCATTTAAAGTTGCTTTCTTTCTACCTCTCCTTCCCTCCCCATCTATTTCCCTCCCTCCCTCCCTCCCTCCCTCCCTCCCTCCCTCCCTTCCTTCCTTCCTTCCTTCCTTCCTTCCTTCCTTCCTTCCTTCCTTCCTTCCTTCCTTCCTTCCTTCCTTCCTTCCTTCCTTGTCTTGCAGCTCTCAAACATCTGACATTTATTCTATAGCAAATAGCAAGCCTTTATTGGCATAAAACAGATTTAGCAGTAAAATAGCAATATAAATAATATAAAATCCTAGATTATAAAGTACATAGGGAGCTAAAATAAGTAAAATATATATGAGTCGAGTTTAGCCAAATTAAATAATTAAAACAGATAAAATGTGGTCATTCCAGAACCATTCTCTATCGTATTTCCATGGCCTGATGGAGAAATCTAGCCACCATTAAAGTTACCTCAGCGCAAGTGTCATTTAAAAGTTTGTGGACTTTGCCTGAATCAGCACAGCCCAACATATCTGCTAAGATATCTTTCAAGTATATTAAGTCCCCTGCGAGTTGGCACAGGTTGATGAACATTGGAAGAAGAAGGAAAAGGAGAAGGAGAAGAAGATATTGGACTTATACCCTGCCCTCCACTCTGAATCTCAGAGTGTCAGAGCAGCTTACAATCTCCTTTACCTTCCTCCCCCACAAGAGACACCCTGTTAGGTAGGTGGGGCTGAGAGAGCGCTGACAAAAACTGCCCTTTCAAGAACAGCTCTGCGAGAGCTATGGCTAACCCAAGGCCATACCAGCAGCTGCAGGTGGAGGAGCGGGGAATCAAACCTGGTTCTCCCAGATAAGAGTCCGCTCACTTCACCACCACACCAGACTGGCTTTTCCAAGGATGCAGGTCCACAGAGGTTGCACAGAAAGGGAGACCCAAGCCAAGCTTTCCTTTGCTACGCCAGAGGAGCCAACTCCCACCAGTAGGGGAGGCGAATCTCCAACTCACAGGCTTCTGGCAGGGCAGGGCCGGGAACTGCTTTCAAAGGCAAACTCTCGGATTGCTTGTTTTGCTGTTGTGTTGGCTGCATATCCAAAAGTTCGCGTTTCTCTCGGGGGAAGTTTCTCTTTGCTCAGAAGACTTGACCCTCCTGGAAGCCTCGCTGAGTGTTTAGAAGATGAACTCACCCTCTTGCGACCGATCCTCCTTGGCTGGCGGAATAAGGGAGGGGGAAAGACGTTTGCGCAGAGCCCTCCTGTGCAGAGAAGCGCGTCCCGCACCCTTCTTCCTCGTCTGTCATCAATCCCACGAGAAGAGGTCAGAGCGCAACGGTGGCTTTGCACAGCTCCAGCTCCCTCCCCCAGATTTGGCAGTGGGGGGCTGAAAGGAAGAGTTCTACTGACGGGGGTGGGGTGGGGGGGCTCAGTTAGGGAAAGATGAACCGATTGGCTCATGGTGAATCAGCCTTCTCTGCGGAATAATTGTGAAGCCAAACGCATTGGAGCAGTAATTTGGTCACTTTGGCAGCCTTCGTTAAGACAGTGAAGGCAAGTAGAATTCTTGGGCAATTGCAGTTATCTGCAATTTTTGGAAACTGGCTCTGGAATGAAGAAGACTGCAGATTTATACCCCCACCTTTCTCTCTGAATCAGAGACTCAGAGCGGCTCACAATTTCCTATATCTTCTTCCCCCACAACAGACACCCTGTGAGATGGGTGGAGCTGAGATCTCCCAGAAGCTGCCCTTTCAAGGACAACTCCTGCGAGAGCTATGGCTGACCCAAGGCCATTCCAGCAGCTGCAAGTGGAGGAGTGGGGAATCAAACCCGGTTCTCCCAGATAAGAGTCCACACACTTCACCACTACACCAAACTGGCTCTCTTGGCGGGGGAAGGGGGGGGAGGGGGAGATTTCCAAATATACATTACTGGCAATTTTTCCAGCTCTTAATCCTCTTGTATGTTGCAGGGCATATATTCTAGAATGGCCAGCCCAAAGATGTGATGAAGGCTGCCACATTTCTGTCATTCTGCAAATTCAAAGGGGGGGGGGGGCAGAATTGTTCAGGAGAGTGTTTTTTTTTATAAAGGTCATTTTATAAAGGTAGTTCAGGAGGTCATTTTATAAAGGACTTCATCAGATCTTAGAAGCTGTGATGCAGAGAGGGAGAAGGAAACAGATGACAGCCAGTTGCTGGGGGGCCTGATAGGAGAGCCAATTTGGTGTAGTGGTTAAGTGTGTGGACTCTTATTTGGGAGAACCGGGTTTGAATCCCCACTTCTCCGCTTGCAGCTGCTGGAATGGCCTTGGGTCAGCCATAGCTCTGGCAGAGGTTGTCCTTGAAAGGGCAGCTGCTGTGAGAGCCCTCTCAGCCCCACCCACTTCCCAGGGTGTCTGTTGTGGGGGGAGAAGACATGGGAGATTGTAAGCAGCTCTGAGTCTCTGATTCAGAGAGAAGGGCGGGGTATAAATCTGCAATCTTCTTCTTCCTCTGATAGCAGCCCTCCGAGGGCCTGATTGGGCCCCCGGTCCGCACGTTTGACACCTCTACTTCAAAGCATCTGTTTTCTCTTGGGGGACTGATCTCTGCAGTCTGGAGAAGAGCTGGCATTTTGGGAGATCCCTCTGGGGTCCCATCGGGATGCTGGCTTCCCCAATTGAAACGGGTTGAGTTCCATGGCAGAAGAGCCTGCTAATTCCACAAAGCGGGAATCAGCAAGAATGTCTCCACGGAGTTGCTGATTTGCAGTTGGGAGATGCAGTGACTTCAAAGGGCCGCAGGCCTGCTTATTTTAGGAACAAAGCGTTATTTGCAGGCTTGCCTTGAAGGCCTTCCCCGAGTGATGGAGGTGTCCTGGGATGGATGTCTTCCTTCTGTTGATCGGTGGGTTTTTTTCCCCCCAAAGGAATGTTTGCTCTGTCATCAGGGACCACCTAATTAATGTGAAACATGCTCCATTTTTTTTTTTTAAATTGGAGGTAGCCACTTCTTTCTTTTGCAATCCAACCAATTTGGCTGGATATCAGTCAAGGGCGCTTTTTAAAGGGATGCGTCTTAAAGCGGGGATCGCTTTCAAGGCCAGGGGAAAGCAGGCGGGGTCTCCCCCGGCGGGAAACGGTGGCCTCGTGGAAGTCCGATTAACAGCTCTTTTCCTGTCCAAACAAATGTGGGTTCGGTGGGTTTGATTGATTTTGTGCTTGTAAAACATTCGTGGAGACAGAGAGGACCTGCTCCAAGACACCTGAAACAGCAGGGGAATGTCACAGATCAGCTGTACGTGTGTAGGACTGCAGGTGAAAGTACCCGGATTGCTTTCAGGTCTTGTATATGGATCCAGGTGGGCAGCTGTAGCATCACAGAATCATAGAGTTGGAAGGGGCCTCCAGGGTCATCTAGTCCAACCCCCTGCACAATGCAGGAAACTCACAAATAACTCCCCCTAAATTCACAGGATCTTCATTGCTGTCAGAAGGCCATCTAGCCTCTGTTGAAAAACCTCCAAGGAAGGAAAGCCCACCACCTCCTGAGGAAGCCTGTTCCACTGAGGAACTGCTCTAATGGTCAGGAAGTTCTTCCTCATGTTGAGCCAGAAACTCTTTTGATTTAATTTCAACCCACTGGTTCTGGTCTTACCTTCTGGGGCCACAGAAAACAATTCCACACCATCCTCTAGATGACAGCCCTTCAAGTACTTGAAGATGGTGATCATATCACCTCTCAGCCGCCTCCTCTCCAGGCTAAACATCCCCAGCTCCTTCAACCTCATAGGACTTAGTCTCCAGACCCCTCACCATCTTCGTCGCCCTCTTCTGGTCCTGTTCCAGCTTGTGTAGATCCTTCTTAAAATGTGGTGCCCAAAACTGAACACTTTCAAAGTGGTACCTAAATTCTGAGGAAGCTCTGAGGTGCTTCCCTGGCCATCTGGACATCTGGGAAGCGCCCAGGGAGTGGCTGACAGGTGTACGAGCACTCTGGAAGCTCCTGCAGGGCTCCTGCAGCTGGTCCCTGTTCCGGGGGTGGGCCGCGTGCCATTTGGAGGCTCCTGGTCCCTCCTTTTCTGGCCAGCTCACTTTCAGTGTGGCTTGATGCCTCTCTGAGCCGGCCGACTGTTCTCAGCCTATGAGTAGCTCACCGGCTCTGCAGTATAGATCTTTGGACCATTTCCAAATGGAGGCTGACCACCCTTTAGGAATAATGATAAGAACAGTCCCAGTTCACAAGAGAGGAGGCTGCTCTGTTAATTAAGCAAATAATCAATTAAGCAAATAATTAATTAAGCAAATAATTAATTAAGCAGATAAAAATTAAGCAAATAAGACAAATAATGGCCTCCTGGGGTTTAGACCTGGCTTGGCTAATCATGAAGCTTCTTGTTGCTGGCCAGTTGCATGGAATGGTGTCAGGATCAGCCCTCCCACTAGGCAAATTAGGCATTTGCCTAGGGCACCAGGCTGGGGAGGGTGGCAAATTGGGCCCTCCCGGCCTGGCACCATAGGCAAAAGCCCAAATTTTGCCACCTGCGAGGGCTCCTGACCGGTGCGCAGTCTCTGTATCATTCCCTGAGCATCCGAGGATGCTCAGGGAGTGATACAGAGACTGCATCAGCCAGAAGCCCTCCCGTCCCTGCCCCTCTCTAATTATTCTGATAATCAGAGAGAAGCAGGGAGGGCTCCTGGCTGGTACGCAGTCTCTGTATTGCTCTCTGAGTGTCTTCTGGGCAGAGGATGCTCAGAGAGTGCTACAGTCATCATCGTCAGGGGCAGGGATGGTGAGGGGTGGCAGGAGACTGAGTGCAAAAAAAGAAGGGAGGGGGCAGCCTGGGGGGGGGACCATGGAAGGGATGGAGAGTGGCAAGTCTGCCTGGGGTGCCACGCACCCTAGGGGTAGCCCTGCCTGGTGTCGCTCTTCTCTTTTTGCTCCTGTGCCATGCTGAGGACTTGAAGGTTGACTGGCAATCCAAATTTAGGCTTGCCAGCTGGAAATTATATTTCACTTTTAAATTTGATTTTGGGGCGAAGCCTGCAGAAGATGGGGTTTTAGGACGCGAGGAACCTCACTGCAGATGCATTGTGGATGCTACCAACAGGAAAGAACTGTTCCAACTCTGTTCTGCAGGTTTTCCAGAACCATTTGACGGGTGGGAAAGAATCCCGTGAGGTAGAGTGGTAAAGCTGCAGTACTGCAGTCTGAGCTCTCTGCTCATAACCTGAGTTAGATTCCTGTGGAAGTTGGGTTCAGGTAGCCGGTTCAAGGTTGACTCAGCCTTCCATCCTTCTGAGGTCGGTAAAATGAGTACCCAGCTTGCTGGGGGGAAAGTGTAGATGACTGGGGAAGGCAACGGGAAACCGTCCTGTAAAAAGTATGCCTTGGAAATGTCGTGATGCAACGTCACCCGAGAGTCGGAAACGACTGGTGTTTGCACAGGGGGATACCTTTCCCTTTGTTAAACCTTTAATCAGCCACAGAATGCTGGACTGTACACCGGTCTTGCAAGGTTCTCCGTATGTTCTTAGTTTTAAATTGCACCCTTCCCCCATGTTTAGAGCCCTGTGGCGCAGAGTGTTAAAGCTGCAGTACTGCAGTCCTAAGCTCTGCTCACGACCTGAGTTCGATCCCTGGCAGAAGCTGGGTTTTCAGGTAGCCGGCTTGAGGTTGACTCAGCCTTCCATCCTTCCTAGGTCGGTAAAATGAGTCCCCAGCTCGCTGGGGGGAAAGTGTAGATGACTGGGGAAGGCATTGGCAAACCACCCCGTAAAAAAGTCTGCCGTGGAAACATTGTGAAAGCAACGTCACCCCAGAGTCGGAAACGACTGGTGCTTGCACAGGGGACCTTTCCTTTCATTTCCCCCCATGTTTGCATTTTATTACTGACTCTTCGAAAGGAAACGTTTAGAAGCAGAAAGAGAATGCAGGGCTTTCATTGTTTTTTCATTTCAAGCAATGCTTTTTCTTTCGTGCACGAGCCGGTGACAGTTTGAGTGGCTCCCGAAGAGAAAGCGAGCGAGCGAGCAGAGGAGAACTTTTCCACTCGGCGATCCTGCGCCGCCCGCCAAGTTCGTCCCATGAACTCCGCGCTCCGAGCCAAAAGTCTTATGCATTGTGTCATCGAGGGATCACATTTACCAATAAGATTAAGGAGTGATATAAAATCACTCTAAATGGAGATAACTCACTCGCTGGCACAGAGCTCGGGGCTGAATTGATCTCCTGGCATCTTCTCGCGCTTCACCAGCTGCCAATAACACCCGGCAATTAGTCAGGAGAGAGCTCGGGTACATGATGTGTTTTTTTCGCCAAGTGTCGTCATGATATCAACATCTCCTCTCACGAAGGCAGTTTAACCCTTGGGCGTTTATTTCATGTTACAGTCTCCCTCCCTCCCTCCCTCCCTGGGTTGTATCAGCAAGAGGTGGCGTGGAAAGCTAAGCTCAATCTAGGGTTGCCAATCCCCAGGTGGGGGCAAGGGATCCCCCGGTTTGGAGGCCCTCCCCCCCCCCGCTTCAGGGTCATCAGAAAGCAGGGGGGGGATGTCTGCTGCGCACTCCATTATTCCTTATGGAGACCGATTCCCATAGGGTATAATGGTGAATTGATCTGCGGGTATCGGGGGCTCGGGGGTGGGCTGTTTTTTGAAATAGAGGCACCAAATGTGCAGCACAGAGTTCATTGCCTCTCCCCAAAATACCCTCCAAGTTTCAAAAAGATCGGACCAGGGGGTCCAGTTCTATGAGCCCCCAAAGAAGGTGCCCCTAGCCGTCATTATTTCCAATGGAGGAAAGACATTTAAAAGGTGTGCGGTCCCTTTAAATTTGACGGCCAGAACTCCCCTTGGAGTTCCATTGTGCTTGTCACAACCTTGCTCCTGGCTCCACCCCCAAAGTCTCCTGGCTCCACCCCCAAAGTCCCCAGATGTTTCTTGAACTGGACTCGGCAACCCTGGAAAGTCTTTGGTGTGCAATGTATACTCCTTGGTGGGCACATCTGCCCTCTCGGAACAGGCTGACGCACGGATTGCTTTGCTTCCAGAAAACCCAAACAAGTCCTTTTCCCTGCTCACCAAAGACTGTGACATAATTCCAGCGCTTCTAATTAAACTAGGTTAGGAGTAAATGTGCAGGAAAGAGCTTTTTAATTAGGGCTGCAATGTTGCAAAGAGACCAGGGGAGAGGGGGTTTGCAAAGTACAAGCACCAGAATTAGATACTGATGTAAAAGACATCAGCAAAATCAAGCCTGCACAGACTTATGAACTAGGCCCTGGGCCTCTGAGCAGGATCTTTGAATGTGTACATCAGCTCTTAGCAAGCAGCCAATATTAAAACAGCCAGTGTGTCTCTGTAGAGATCTACGGTACTACCTCGTTTGGAATACTGTGTGCAGTTTTGGTCATTGTGTCTTTTTTTTAAATTAAAAATAAACTTTAGTTATTCAAAATGCATCATGACAAATGAATAAAGATTTAACAAAAGGTAATTAGTAAGATATGCAAATAAACAAAGTAAAAGGAGCATCTCAACATAGAGCAAACAAACAAACTTGTAAATATGATAACCTTGAGTGATAATAAAAATAGTGTTAAGATAGACCACGATGCACCAGCCTATAATGTTCCAGTAGTCAAAACGAGATAACGCATGGCATAAAATAAGCCAGAAATAAATAACACTCAATAGTGGGGATACCTGAGACAAAAGAAAAAGAAAAAAAAGAGGAAGGAATATATTATTAAGAATGACAAGTAGATAAAAAAGAGAAATTAAATTAAATTAAAAATGTAGACAAGAGTGATATGTCTGGTTTGAAGGGAGAAGTTCATGCTGTGATTTTTTTTTTTTAATTGCAGAGCTGGAAAAAAGTGCAGAAGAGGGAAACCAAGATGACTGGAGCACTTTTCCCAGGGCTTTTTCTTTGGCAGCAGGAACTCCTTTGCATATTAGGCTGCACCCTCCTGATGTAGCCAATCCTCCAAGAGCTTACAGGGCTCTTAGTACAGGGTCTACTGGAAGCTCCAGGAGGATTGGCTACATCAGGGGTGTGTGGCATAATAGGCAAAGGAGTTCCTGCTACAGAAAAAGCCTTAATTTTTCCTATGAGAAAAGGCTGAAGAGACTGGGAGAGTAGTTTATAAAGCTTTGCACAGGGTGGAGATCAGGGGTGGAATTCCAGCAGGAACTCCTTTGCGTATTAGGCCACACACCTCTGATGTAGCCAATCCTCCAAGAGCCTACGAGGCTCTTTTTTGTAAGCTCTTGGAGGGTTGGCTACATCAGGGGTGTGTGGCCTAATATGCAAAGGAGCTCCACCTGGAATTCCACCCCTGGTGGAGATGGTGCACAGAGATAACTTTTTCTGCCTTTCCCCAAACATTCCTGTTTTCAACATGCACAGACCTCTTAAAGGTAGGGAAGTGCATTCTGCCATGTGTGGTATAGTCCAGTGCAGGCTTAGCACCTCTTCTGCTGTTCATGGACACCAGGTTCCAATTGGTCCAACACATCTGCCATGTTCTTTGCTGCTGTGATACAACCTAGTTGTTTGCGACATGCTCAAAGCTTTAGCAGTAGATGCCAGACAGCCTAGTGGGACCCTACCCTGTGGGAAATGGAAAAGTAGTCAGCACTACAAGGATACTCAAATATACCCAGGGCTTTTTTTTGTAGCAGGAGCTCCTTTGCATATTAGGCCACACACCCCTGATGTAGCCAATCCTCCTGGAGCTTACAGTAGGCCCTGTAAGAAGAGCCTTGTAAGCTCTTGGAGGATTGGCTGCGTCAGGGGTGTGGTCTAATATGCAAATGAGTTCCTGCTACAAAAAAAGCCCTGGGTATATCTAAGCAAGGTTGGGGGGAGGCTGTGGCTCAGTGCTTTGCATGCAGAAGGTCCCAAGTTCAAACCCTGGCAGCATTTCCAATTAAAATGATCAGATCGTACAGGGGTGGCCAACGGTAGCTCTCCAGATGTTTTTTGCCCACAACTCCCATCAGCCCCAGCTATTAGCCCTGCTGGCTGGGGCTGATTGGAGTTGTAGGCAAAAAACATCTGGAGAGCTACCGTTGGCCACTCCTGAGATAGTAGGTGATATGAAAGACCTCTGCTTGAGAACCCTGGAGAAGAACAGCTGCCAGTCAAAGAAGACGGTACCAATCATGATGGACCAAGCGTTTGATTCAATATAAGTCAGTCACATGTGGGTACATGCATATAAGAGAACATAAGAGAAACCATGTTGGATCAGGCCAATGGCCCATCCAGTCCAACACTCTGTGTCACAGAAGAACATAAGAGAAGCCATGTTGGATCAGGCCAGTGGCCCATCCTGTCCAACACTCTGTGTCACACAGTGGCCAAAAAAACCCATGCGCCATCAGGAGGTCCATCAGTGGAGCCAGGACACTAGAAGCCCTCCCACTGTGCCCCCCCAAGCACCAGGAATACAGAGCATCACTGCCCCATACAGAGAGTTCCAACAATACGCTGTGGCTAATAGCCACTGATGGACCTCTGCTCCATATGTTTATCCAATCCCCAAATATACCTAGTTGAAGGATGGTCTCAACCCTTTCTTGCTTTTCCAAACCTTCCCTCCCAACAGCTTTCAGTAAATAGTTTCCATCTAACCATCACTGATTCTCTGGCAAATACCCACCGACCTCATTACATTTGCTTCACTTCAGCTCAGTACATAAACATATTGCAAATTAGCAATCAGCATGAAGCTGGGTTGGGAGTGATAATCTGATACGGCCGCGGCCCAGATGGACCCGTATCCATCAAGACAAACATCCCCGTGGACCATCACAAATGAATTTCTTCCATACTTTCCTTTCGTAGGTCAAATGACTTTGAACGACCCCAGAGGGCTCCGAATTCGGCACGTTTGCAATCGCGAATTCTGTGAGGTGGTGTTAGGGAGATATTTCAGTGAAAATGAGATACCCCCTTCAAGGAAACCAGTGTAAACATGGTGGGATTGCGTTTTAAGAATTATTTGCAGAAAAGTGATATGTGGGGAAGGGACAGCAAAGGGAATGTAAAAGAAAATGTATATGCTTCATTCAGGCACATTCCCAGGGTCCTAAAAAAACCCGCTATCTGTAAAACATCAGAAGTCAAAAGCGAACATTTCAGTCAACAAACATCTTTCATTGGGACAATGTCTAAATGGGTTAAGTTGCATCCTGACCGTAGTGAAAATTCAAAAGCCAAAATGGCAGGCAGGCAGCGCAAAAACACAATATTGTGTAAAGTGACAATGGTGTCATGGTGTTCTTGAAGGGGCCACTTGACCTGAAGAGGAGGAGAATGGATTTACACCCCATCCCCCACTACTTGAAGGAGTCTCAGAGTGGCTTACAATCTCCTTTCCCTTCCCCTCCCCACAACAGACACCCCGTGACTGTGAGGTAGGTGGAGCTGAGAGAGCTCTAACAGAAACTGCTCTTGAGAGGAACAGCTCTGTGAGAACTTGTGACTAACTTAAGGTCACATCTGCAAGTGTATGTGGAGAAGTCGGGAATCAAACCCAGTTCTCTCAGATAAGAGAGAACACTTAACCTCTGCACTACACTCTTAACCACTACACCAAATGACCCATCCAAAACCATAAGAAGGATTGATGGATGGACCAGCTATGTGTACATGAAACACATACAAAACTATTCGTGGAGTTCTTCAGCGTTCTGAAGACCAACATGTTTGGATTCTCTTCTTGCATCCATGGTTTCCTATACTCAGAAATCGTATGACTGGAATTTAAGTATGTAAAAATACTATCATGTGAACACACATAATTCATGTCAAAGGGATATCTGTGGTGAAATGGGCTATAGGTACATAGTTCACTCCTGGGAATGTGGAATTTAATCAGCTGGCTGATATTTCAGCCAGCTAGACCCTATTCAATGTTCTACACAGGGCTCTTTTTTTTGGTAGCAGGAACTCCTTTGCATATTAGGCCACACCCCTGATGTAGCCAATCTTCCAAGAGCTTACAGGGCTCTTAGTACAGGGCCTACTGTAAGCTCCAGGAGGGTTGGCTGCATCAGGGGTGCGTGGCCTAATATGCAAAGGAGTTCCTGTGGGTGTAGAACAGGGCTTTATTTGTAGCAGGAACTCCTTTGCATATTAGGCCACACACCCCTGATGTAGCCAATCCACCTGGAGCTTACAGTAGGCCCTGTACTGAGCCCTGTAAGCTCTTGGAGGATTGGCTACATCAGGGGTGTGGTCTAATATGCAAAGGAGTTCCTGCTACAAATAAAGTCCTGGTTCTACATCCACACGCCAGCATATGACGGATTCCGCTTCCCTGCCATACCAGATTTGAATTCTAGAGACGTTTGTCTAATTATCAGGCCTTAACACTCTGTTTTTTCATTAAAAGGATTGTGAATTATGATGGCAAATTGATGGAGAGGAGGCAGCTGAGAGGTGACATGATCACCATCTTCAAGGACTTGAAGGGCTATCCTAATGAGGATGGTGTGGGTTGTTTTCTGTGGCCCCAGAAGGTAAGACCAGAGCCAAGGAGTTGAAATTAAATCAAAAGAGTTTCCAGCTCAACATTAGGAAAAACTTCCTGACTGTTAGAACAATTCCTCAGTGGAACAGGCTTTCTCAGAAGGTGGTGGGCTCTCCTTCCTTGGAAGTTTTTAGACAGAGGCTAGATGGCCATCTGGCAGCAATGAAGATCCTGTGAATTTAGGGGGAAGGTGTTTGTGAGTTTCTTGCATTGTGCAGGGGATTGGACTAGATGACCCTAGAGGTCCCTTCCAACTCTATGATTCTTTCAAACTAAGCTGCCTTTTACTGAATCAGACCCTTGGTCAATCAAGGTCATTCTTGTCTTTTCAGACTGACAGTAGATCACCAGGGTCTCAGGCAGAGGTCTTTCACATCACTTACTGTCTGTTGTTAGGGGTTTTTTCCCAACTGGAGATGCCGGGGGTTGAACCTGGGGCCTTCTGCATGCCAAGTAGATGCTCTACCATTGAGCCACAGCCCCACCTCTTGGAAATATCACTCAAAATAGTTCCATCCCAGGCCGCACTTTGCCTTCACTTTGTACCTTGATAGACATGAATCAAGTTTGGCTTTTATGTGGTTTCTGGCAGACCACCTGAACGCTACTCTCGTAAAAGGATAAATTTAACTTAGATTTGTCATTGTTGATGTACAAAAGAAAAGCATATAGTTGAGGGGGGATGGAAACCTTGTCTAACCACAGCTGCATAATGGAAAACAAAATGAGCCAGAATCCCAGTTTCCCTCTCCTTTGGTTTAAAATTCACCCACTATGATGGCAGAATAGTCTTAAATTTTACCCTGTCCCTGTGTCAGGCTGTGTCTGGGGCTTTCTCTTTCCCGACCACTCTGGCCTCTTTCGTTGTAGTCCTCTATCCGCTCCAAGTTCTCCTCTCCTCTCTTTCCCAAGACAAAACAAAAATCCCACAGTCTCCTGAAACGAAGACAGAATTCTTCCTTTAAAACTTTTCAGACCTTGACCATCTGAACGGATCGAAAATGGTTCCCAGAGACTTTGGGTGCATTCCGACTACACTAAGTAATGCATTTTGCATTACTGGATTTTTCTTGTGTAAGAAGTGCAAAAATCTAGTTGCAAAACACATTATTTAGTGCGGTATGAATTTAGTGCAGTCTCTGGTGCCATGGGACATGCTGCTTATCACATCAACTGCCTTCTTTTTGTTTGGCACACTGTCCAGGTAGAAAACCCTCAAAGGTGGTCTTCGATTAACTTCTGTGCAGGCTTTGAATTCAGCAGGAGCTGACAGGAACTCAGCTCCTGAACCTTTCCGAGGGTTCCTCCTCTTCCCCCCCCCACCTACCTACCTTGTCCACTGGATGAGCTCCACCATCTATTTTTCTACAAAATTACCCCTGCTTCTGAGCATTCACAGAGTGCAAGCTCAACATGTCCCTTGCAAGGTTGTGATTTTTTTGTAAAAAAAAAATGCAGTTATCAGCGTGGCAACCTGAGAAAGGGATTTTTTTTTGCTTGTAGCGCCAAAAACTGTTTAAAATGTTGCCTTTTATTAGATTTTTGTCATTGTTCTATAGCTCATTTTATTGTTGTTTTAATTTACTTTAATAACATTTTGTTCATATGGTCAGCTGTCTTGAGTTCTGCAAGGGAGAAAGACAGCCAAAAATGTTTTAAGTGAATAATATATCAGCTATGGGATTCCCTCCCCAGGAATACATCTGTCTCCTTCTTACCAGTGCCTTCTACCAATGGATAAAGACTTTTCTGTTTTGTTTGGTTTTCCTCTGCGTCATTTTCATTGTCCCCCATTCCATTTATGTGACGGAGTTTTGCTTTCATTTTTATTGTCCTTTTTATAGCAGTATTTAATTTAATTTATTGATTGATTTGATTTGATTTATACCGTGCCCTCCCCGCCGAAGCAGGCTAAGGGCGGCTTACAGCATAAAATCCCAGAAACAAAATTAATAAGTATTAAAAATACACATTCATTAATAAAATAACAATGATTAAAACAGTTAAAACAGAAAAACAGACTATTAAGTTGGTGCTATTCTGATGGCGACGGCCTTCTTCCACAGCTCTTAAATGCTGGTGCCAGTCACTTGTATGCCAGCCGGAAGAGGACAGACTTGCAGGCCTTGTGGAACTGCACCAGGTTTCGTAAGGCCCTCACTTCATCTGGTAGTTGGTTCCACTAGCAGGGGGCTATGACTGAGAAGGCCCTGTCTCTATGTGTTTTGAAGCTTGTTTTCATGTTTTTATTGTTTGTCATCTTGAGGTTTGAAATTTTTTTTTTAGAAGATGAAGAAGAAGATGATATTGGATTTATATCCCGCCCTCCACTCCGAAGATCTCAGAGCGGCTCACAATCTCCTTTACCTTCCTCCCCCACAACAGACACCCTGTGAGGTGGGTGGGGCTGGAGAGGGCTCTCACAGCAGCTGCCCTTTCAAGGACAACCTCTGCCAGAGCTATGGCTGACCCAAGGCCATGCTAGCAGGTGCAAGTGGAGGAGTGGGAAATCAAACCTGGTTCTCCCAGATAAGAGTCTGCACACTTAACCACTACACCAAACTGGCTCTCCAGTTTGATATAGACTGTTTTCGCACACAGCTTACCATGGGGTCACGTTCCTGTTCCCTCTGCAGCATCTGTCGGATTTCCCATTACCTGTGCTGGAGTTACAGGAAGTGCCGTGGCTTTTGCGTAGCAAACGTAAACTGGGTTTTAGCGGTTTACGTTTGCTACGCCAAAGCCGCGGCACTTTGGCGCAGATAGTGGGAAATCCGACAGACTCTGCGGAGAGAACAGGAACGTGACCCCGTGGTAAGCTGTGTGCGAAAACGATCATAAAAACATAGGATGTCTAAGAACATCGAATGCCATCAGTAATGAAATGGAAATTAGCACCAAACTGTTTAAATTCTCTAAACTGTTTTTAACATAATGTTTATCGAAATTATTTTATTTACTGTGTATTGTGAGAAGAAGATGAAGAAGAAGATTTTGGATTTATATCCCGCCCTCCACTCCGAAGAGTCTCAGAGCGGCTCACAATCTCCTCTACCTTCCTCCCCCACAACAGACCCCCTGTGAGGTGGGTGGGGCTGGAGAGGGCTCTCACAGCAGCTGCCCTTTCAAGGACAACCTCTGCCAGAGCTATGGCTGACCCAAGGCCATTCCAGCAGGTGCAAGTGGAGGAGTGGGGAATCAAACCCGGTTCTCCCAGATAAGAGTCCGCACACTTAACCACTACACCAGATTGGCTCTTTCAACCACCCTTTCAAGGACAACCTCTGCCAGAGCTATGGCTGACCCAAGGCCATTCCAGCAGGTGCAAGTGGAGGAGTGGAGAATCAAACCTGGTTCTCCCAGATAAGAGTCCGCACACTTAACCACTACACCAGATTGGCTCTTTCAACCACCCTTTCCAGGACAACCTCTGCCAGAGAGCTATGGCTGACTCAAGGCCATGCTAGCAGGTGCAAGTGGAGGAGTGGGGAATCAAACCCAGTTCACCCAGATAAGAGTCTGCGAGCTTAACCACTACACCAAACTGGCTCTTTCAACCACCCTTTCCAGGACAACCTCTGCCAGAGCTATGGCTGACCCAAGGCCATTCCAGCAAGTGCAAGTGGAGGAGTGGGGAATCAAACCTGGTTCTCCCAGATAAGAGTCCGCACACTTAACCACTACACCAAAACGCCCTGAGCACGCTTTGGTGGGGATGGCGGGATATACGTCAAATAAACTAAACTAAACTGAAATCAGAACCTTGGGAGAAATGTCACTTTGTCTCAATATTATTGAGCCAACGTAAAAAAAAAAAACACCCTAGTTTATTTAAACCTCTCTTGGGAAATGGCCCTCTGTCATTTGTGGGCTGCATCCCTTGAAAAAGAAAAAAAAAGCTCGGCAAGAAATTGAGTTCCTACTTTGCATTTCGTTTGCGCTAAACTATCACTTTTGGAAAATCATAGCCCGCCATCCCCAGGGCTTCGAGCCAAAACTTTTTGCATTCTGCAGCGTTCTTGAGACGTAAATCATCCCTGGCAGATGTTTATCCCATATGCCCCTCTTTAGAAAACCTCCACAAGAGGAGAGATCCCACAGCTTCCGTAGAGCAACGAGTTCCAGTTCCCTAATAACTACATTTCGACCCTAATAACTATGTCTGGATTTAAATGAGACAGATTCTTGGAAAATGGGACCATCCGCGAATATTCGCCTCGGCTTGCACAGCACGCAGCCCAGCAGCCGCAGGTGGTCTAAAGAGTGCCTACCCCATCTTTTCTGGTCCACCTGGGCTTGCTGGAAGTCACCTTCAAGGACTGGTGGGAAGGGGGGGATTCCCCCACCCCACAAATAATTTGCAAAAATTTCAAGTTTTCACGGCTGGCATCATCATTAGGGTTTGTAGGATCTTTCGGGCTCAAGTGCCGTGTTCTACTGGAGAAAGTTTTTCTTCCAGACGTTTCGTTCTCAGCTGCGGAGAACATCCTCAGTGGCGTTGGAGCCGGAGCAGGCACTCTGACCTTCTTGGCTGCTGTGCATTGAGTGAGGCCAGGGCTGCAGCCTAGAAATAGCAGCTCTCCAGCAGCCCTGGCCTCACTCAATGCACAGCAGCCAAGAAGGTCAGAGCGTCTGCTCCGGCTGCAACGCCACTGAGGATGTTCTCCGCAGTTGAGAACGAAACGTCTGGAAGAAAAACTTTCTCCAGTAGAACACGGCACTTGAGCCCGAAAGATTCTACAAACCCTAATTTGCAAAAACAACTAAGCAAATAGTAATAATAATAATCTGAATGCACTGCCAGGTTTTCCAAAAGCAAGAGTTTAGCAATAACCTGTCCTGAGCGTGCTGACTGTAGTGGTGGGAATGAGCCTGGAGTTCTTTGAATAATTTCTGGTGCCTGTCAGCTGCTTCATCCTCACCTCTGATTCCCTTTGCTCACATCCTCTCATTTCTCTTTTGCTGCATTTGGTTGTCCTTCCCCTTATCTAAATGTAGCCTTTACATTGGCTAGAATCGGGACCTCTCTTCTGCTTGCATTTTTGCAAGGGCTTCCAGTTTGGTGTCGTGGTTAAGCACGTGGACTCTTATCTGGGAGAACTGGGTATGATTCTACACTCCTCCACTTGCACCTGCTTGGAATGGCCTTGGGTCAGCCATAGCTCTGGCAGAGGTTGTCCTTGAAAAGGCAGCTGCTGTGAGAACCCTCTCCAGCCCCACCCACCTCACAGGGTGTCTGTTGTGGGGGGAGAAGATATAGGAGATTGTAAGCCACTCTGAGTCTCTGATTCAGAGAGAAGGGCGGGGTATAAATCTGCAATTCTTCTTCTTCCAAGGTGCTTGGGAGGGGCAACAGTGAGGACTTCTAGTGTCCTGGCCCCACTGATGGACCTCCTGATGGCACCTGAGTTTTTTTTGGCCACTGTGTGACACAGAGTATTGGACTGGATGGGCCATTGGCCTGATCCAACATGGCCTCTCTTATGTTCTTATGTGACACAGGGTGTTGGACTGGATGGGCCATTGGCCTGATCCAACATGGCTTCTCCTATGTTCTTATGTGACATAGCATGTTGGACTGGATGGGCCACTGGCCTCATGCAACATGGCTTCTCTTATGTGACACAGGATGTTGGACTGGATGGGCCATTGGCCTGCTCCAACATGGCTTCTCTTATGTTCTTAACAGTGGAAAGGCTTCTAGTGTCCTGGCTCCACTGATGGACCTCCTGATGGCACCTGGGTTTTTTGGCCACGTGACACAGAGTGTTGGACTGGAGGGGCCATTGGCCTGATCCAACATGACTTCTCTTATGTTCTTATGTGACACAGGGTGTTGGACTGGATGGGCCATTGGTCTGATCCAACATGGCTTCTCTTATGTTCTTATGTAACATAGCGTGTTGGACTGGATGGGCCACTGGCCTCATCCAACATGGCTTCTCTTATGTTCTTATGTGACACAGGGTGTTGGACTGGATGGGCCATTGGCCTGATCCAACATGGCTTCTCTTATGTTCTTAACAGTGGAAAGGCTTCTAGTGTCTTGGCTCCACTGATGGACCTCCTGATGGCACCTGGGTTTTTTGGCCACGTGGCACAGAGGGTTGGACTGGATGGGCCATTGGCCTGATCCAGCATGGCTTCTTTTATGTTCTTATGAGGAGGTGCTTAGTTAGAACCTGACCTGCTTAGTTTTGGGCAAGGTTTTTTGCATTGTGTATGTTCTCCAGTCCAACTGTTATGTGCTTGGGTGGGGCTTACCCGGACAAGGGGAGGGAAAAGAGCATTGCTGGTTTTTTTGTCCTATTTGCTGTATTTGTTGACGTTCCAGCAGTGTGCAGGTAGAGGCAAACAGGCACTGTGTGCCAACTATGGACATTAGGCAGCCATCTGCTGGGTGTCTGCCGCTTAGAGTGGCATTGGCCAAAGCCCCCCAGGCCTTTTCTATTGTTACTCCAGCTCTGTGCAATGGGCCTCCCGAAGAGGTGACAGAAGCCCCTTCCTTGAAGATCTCTGAGAGGTGCCGTGAAGCTTGCCTATTTGCTCTTTCTTTCTTTCTTTCTTTCTTTCTTTCTTTTCTTTCTTTCTTTCTTTCTTTCTTTCTTTCTTTCTTTCTTTCTTTCTTTCTTTCTGTCATCTCTCCCATGGGATCCAGAGAACTGAGTAAAGGAAGCTTTAGCTCTTTCCTTCCTTCCTCAGGGGGCCAGGAGGGGAAGGAGCCTCATCAAATAGAAGGAAGAGAGGCTTGGTTCAGTAGCTGTGCTGTGCAATTGTGAGAGCCTGGGAAAGCAAGCTCTGCTTCCCCCCTTCCTCCCAAGGGAGAAGCCTCAGCCAACAGTGAAAATAGAGGCTTTGCTTTGTGGCTCCTGTGCGATTGAGCCAGCCTTGCAAAGCAAGCAGTTATGCAAAAGGAAGGAAGAGAGAGGAGAAGGAAGCAGATGACAGCCAGCTGTTCAGGGGCCTGATTCAGCCTCACGGGCTGCATGTTTGACACCCCTGCTGTGGAGGTTTCTCCCCTCCTCAGCCCTGCCTTCCACAGGCTTCACCCTCAAATATCCAGGGAATTTCCCAGTCTGGAGTTGGCAACCTTCGTCTCTGCAACCTCTTCCACTGAAAGTCGAAACATGCTTTGCTCTGTCTAGATTGCACTCTAAAAAGTTCAAGTATGAGATTTCTTTGTCTCCTGTTAGAACAAGTCATATTTGGATGAATTAACCCTTTGGATGCATTTACTTTTGAACATGCAGTAAAACCTCTTTTGCATCTCAAGGTCTTTGTTGCTCCCTTCTCTGAATCACAGTTCCCTCTCCCTAACCTACAAGCTAGGAGAATGAATCTACTTCCCCTCATTAATGAAGGGAAGCAAAACTACTCCTGCCTCTTTATACAAATCTATTGTGGCATGTTCTGGAATCTGGGCTGTGTGTTAGAAATGCATATGCGATTCTCACAACTTCCTCCCGCGTTATGGGCATTGCCTGGTGATCTTTCAGTTGTGGTATGCCAAGCCGAACACAAACCAGTATTTTCCACCGTGGTTGTAATTTTGGCCTGTAATTTTATCACTCAAATCTAAATCCACTTCAGAAACGGCATAAACTAATTGGCGCTGTATAAACTTAAACCTTGCGAGCGGTTTGGAAGAGTGATTTAATAAAAGGAAAATAAAAAGCAAATGCTGGCCGCATTAAAAAAAAAAAATTCTTGGCAGGACAAAAACGATCAACTATTTCTTGCCGTTCCCGCCTTCGTTTTGATTGCAGATACCCACTCTCGGTATTTTAAACGCGAGACCGGCAGGAGTTGTTTACTTTGGACAACAGGGGAGCTTATTCAGATTTGAACTCCCTTACGATGATTGCTTCCTTCTCTCTCTCTCTCTCTCTTTTTAAAAAAAATATAAGCTTACAGTAAATAGCAAAGTGTCAGATCAAATTTGTGTGTTGCGAAGGTACCGATTTCCTAATGCGGGGAGAATATTTATCGCCGAGCGTTAACAACATGATTCGGGGGTGTTTTTGCTCACTCGGGCTCCGTTTGCAGCTTGCAAAGGGAAATCTTTCAAAGGTTTCAAAGCCCCAGTCGAAGGTTTACGCTAGACAATAATCTGAGCGACTACTGGTTCGCCTGCTTCACTTCATTCACATTAAGAAACAATATACAGAGGATATAGAGCGATCAGCACTGTTTACGCTGCCAGAAAAAGGGGGCTTGGAGAGGCAGTAAACAGGCTAGCTGGGCTTGAGAGGCAACTGGCTTCCGGTAATCACTTATGAATGAAAATCTCTTTGTGAAACCTCCAAGCGTCAGCAAATCCGGGAATGTCAAACAATGGCAATCCGGCGAGCGGCCTGTGCAGTCGTAAACAAAAAGGCTTTCGCGAGGGCTTTCTTGTGGCGACTTTTAAATTGACACGTGGAAACTGGCAAGGGAGGTGCATAACAGGGCTGGATTAACAATTAGGCCAACTAGGCACTGGCCTATGGGCCCCCACACATTTTGCGGCCCCATGCCGGATCCCCCCTCCTCAGTTTCCCCCCTGCTTGCAGCTCTTCCAGCCTGCACACACAGCCTGCAACTGAGCTGCTCTTTGTCCGACTTGCCCGGTGTGGCTGCTGCCGGCGTCGTTGCCAAGTTTGCCTCTCTCTGCCTCTCCCCCGCAGCTTTGTCAAAGGGGCTTTGGAGAAGGGGCCTGCAGGCTGCAGTGGGGGGCGTCGATCCATTTTGCGGTGCAGTGTCGGTCCGTTTTGCAACGCCAGAACTTGAGTGGGTTGCACTGCAGAGACTGGGCTTTTCATGCTGAAATGACAGCCGCTTGCCTTGGGTGGGAGGAGAGAGATGCCAGAGAAACTGTAACGTAGGGCAGGTTCGTGTGTGCGTGCTGTCCGTTGGAGAGCTTGCATGTGCGGAGAAGGCCTCAAATAGCAAAGACGGCCACCACGAGAATACCAAGAGCTTTTGCATCATTCCCCTTCGATCACGAGGCTTTCCAACAGGGCTTGTTTAAGTGAGGTATATTCATCTATGAACCAATCCATAGTTTCAGAGGGCAGTAGAAGAACAGCTCAATTTGACTCAAGTAGCACATTAGAGATGAACAAGATTTTTTTTTTGGGGGGGGGGATATGAGTCCAACCCAAAGGTGTCTGATGAAGGTGATGGAACAAAGCAGGAGTCAAGTATCACCTTTAAGACCAACAAAGTTATATTCAGAATGTAAGCTTTCGAAAGCTTACGCGAAAGCCGACATTCTGAATAAAACTCTGTTGATCTTAAAGATGTCACTTGACTCCTGATTTGTTCTACTGCTTCGGACCAACACGGCTGCCCAGCTGGATCTATCTGATGGAGATGATGTTGCCCTTCAAAGGTTTCGGCCCTGAAAATCTTGTTGGTTTCTGAGGAGCGACTAGACTCCAATAGAACTGAACCAATCTGGAGACAGTCAGAAGCTAAAAATGTTGGAATACATAGTAAAGGGAAAAGGTTCCCTTTTGATAAGTTTCCACATACTATCCTTGTTGACAAGTTGGTCAAATGTGGTTAGGATCCTGTTACCATTAGGTGGATCTGTAACTGGTTGACAGATCGCAACCAAAGAGTGCTTGCGAATGGTTCCTCATCCTCTTGGAGAGGAGTGACCAGTGGAGTGCCTCAAGGATCTGTCCTGGGACCTGTTTTGTTCAGCATCTTTATCAATGATTTGAATGAAGGAATAGAGGGAATGCTTATTAAATTTGCTGATGATACTAAATTGGGAGGGGTTGCAAATACAGTAGAAGACAGAAACAGGATACAGGATGATCTTGACAGGCTGGAAAACTGGGCTAAAATCAGTAAAATGAATTTTAACAGGGATAAATGCAAAGTTCTGCATTTAAGTAGAAAAAAACCAATGCATGGTTATAGGATGGGGGAGACTTGTCTTAGCAGCAGTATGTGCGGAAAGGATATAGGGGTCTAGGTGGATCATATGCTGAACATGAGTCAACAGTGTGATGTGGTGGCTAAAAAGGCAAATGCAATTTTGGGCTGTATCAACAGAAGTATAGTGTCCAGATCATGTGATGTGATGGTATCGCTTTACTCTGCTCTGGTAAGACCTCACCTGGAGTATTGTGTTCAGTTTTGGGCACCACATTTTAAAAAAGATATAGACAAGCTGGAACGAGTCCAGAGGAGGGCGACGAAGATGGTGAGGGGTCTGGAGACCAAGTCCTATGAAGAAAGGTTGAAGGAGCTCGGCTTGTTTAGCTTGGAGAGGAGGCAGCTGAGAGGTGATATGATCACCATCTTCAAGGACTTGAAGGGCTGTCCTAGAGAGGATGGTGTGGAATTGTTTTCTGTGGCCCCAGAAGGTAGGACCAGGTGTTTGTGAGTTTCCTGCATTGTGCAGGGGGTTGGACTAGGTGACCCTGGATGTCCCTTCCAACTCTATGATTCTATGAAAAAAAGAGTTAAATAAAAAAAGAGTTAAATACTGAACGTTTCTGAATGTATCTGAAGAAGTATGTGTGCACACAAAAGTTTAAATGCTACTTTAGAGTTGCCAGCGCCAACTCAGAAATTATCTGAGAGCTTTGAGGGTGGAGCCAGGAGTCTTTCTCATTCACTGAAATAAATAAATAAAAATACAGCAGAGCAGTTCCCCTGAAGACAGTCTTCATTTCCTTGCTCCCCAGCAGCTGAATGCAAGTGTTCCCCACCACTAAATGCAAGTGAACACGTACACACACTCACAAAGCAGCCAAAATAAACACAGCATGCATACACTTTTGTGATCTCCCTGGGGCAATTTACTTGCCGAATGTAACTATCTGCTGTATTTCAGCCAGCTTCTTTAGACTAACAGGCAAATGAAAGCAGAGCAGTCTAGGGGGTGGAGTGCTCCTCCAATCAAACAGAGGGACTCTGCTTGCTTCTCTTTCTTTCTCACATGCTTCACACCCTCACTGGGAAGATCCATGGGGCTCTGCCTACTTGCCCTGCCCATTCAGCTTTCCTCTTCCTCAGATTTAAAGGCACACACACAGTCCAATACACAGGAAGTTTGCTGGCTTCTTTTAAGCCTGCACAGGTTTAAAGGCACATGGTGGCTGATGGGGCAGGGCTTTCTCCCACTGGCCAGTTGGCTGGTGGCGGGGAGCAGCCTGAAAAGGTGGGGAATGCCCCAATGGGATGTGGGAACTGGCAAGCCTACACTGGACTTTGTTCTGCTGCTTTAGACCAACACAGCCACCCACCTGAATCTGTGCTCTATGCCGGGGGAATAAAGAATGAGGTCACCGTCATGAAGGTAAGCCCCTAAAACTGTTGATAGTATAAAATACATGAAGGCAGGGGTGGAATTCTAGTAGGAGCTTCTTTGCATATTAGGCCACACCCCCCGAGGCTCCTTTTTGTAAGCTCTTGGAGGATTGGCTAAATCAGGGGTTTAAATTAAGGGTGGGAAGGTATCGATTGGATATTAGGAAAAACTTTTTTACAGTAAGAGTCGTTCAGCAGTGGAATCAGCTACCAAAGTAAGTTTAAAGATTACTCCTCACAGGTAATCTTTAAACAGTGGCTGGACAAACACTTGACAGGGATGCCTTAAGGGTGTCAAACTCATTTGTTGTGAGGGCCGAATCTGACATAAATGAGACCTTGTTGGGCCGGGCCAAGTCAGGTTGGGCTGGGCCAAGTCAGGTTGGCCATGTGGGTACCTATTTAAGATTGAGCAGCAGAGATATAAACTTTATAAATGATGCAGACAAACACAATTAAACACATATATATTTTAAAAAACTTAAAACATGCTTAAAACGTTAGCACTCATTGGTTTTAAAGGTGCTTTCTTTGTATCTCTCCCATGGGAACTAGGGAATTGGGCAAAGGAAGTTCTGCCTCTTTCCTTCCTTCCTCAGGAGACTGATGGGGGAGGAGCCTCAGCCAATAGAAGGAAGAGAGGCTTGGCTCAGTAGCTCTCCTGTGTGATTGAGAGAGCCTGGAAAAACAAGCTCTGCTTCCCTCCCCCCCTTCCTCCCCATGGGAGAAGCCTCAGCCGATGGAGAAAATAGAGGTTTTGCTCTGTAGTTCCTGTGCAATTGAGCAAGCCTTGCAAAGCAAGCTGTGATGCAGAAGGAAGCAAGAGAGAGGGAGAAGGAAGCAGATGCCAGTCAGTTGCTTGGAGGGCCAATAGGAACCCTCTGGGAGCCTGATTCGGCCCCCGGGCAGCATGTTTAACACCCCTACTCTAGCCTGATACTGCACTGAGCAGGGGGTTGGACTAGATGGCCTGAATGGCCCCGCCCAATGCTATGATTCTATAAGGCAGCTTCATATATTCATGTGTCCTCAAGATCAGGATACACTCTCCATTGGAAGGAGAGGAAACACATTAAAAACAAAGCTCGCCAAAGCTTGCTTATAAATTCCAGCGCGTGGCCACAAACATGTGCCATTATCCGTTCCAGAGTTTAGTGTTGTGATTATTCTTGTCCATTTTGAAAAAGAAAAATATTGGAATACTTTGAGGATTTAGAAGCAGGGCTGCATTAATTCTGTGCTCCCTATGCACTCTTCTTCCGGTTATGTAGAGGGGCTTTCCATAGGGTTGCCAATTCCCAGGTGGGGGCAGGGGATCCACTGGTTTGGAGGCCCTCCCCCCCCGCTTCAGGGTCATCAGAAAGCAGGGTAGGGGGAGGGAAATGTCTGCTGGGCACTCCATTATCCCCTATGGAGTCAGATTTCCATAGGGTATAATGGAGAATTGATCTGGGGTTATCTGGGGTTCTGGCGGGGGGGCGCTGTTTTTTGAGGTAGAAGCACCAGATTTTCAGAATAGCATCAAAACACCCTCCAGGTTTCAAAAGGATTGGACCGGGGGTTCCAATTCTATGAACCCAAAAGAAGGTGTCCCTATCGTTCATGATTTCCAAAGGAGGGAAGGCATTTAAAAGGTATGAGATCCCTTTAAATGTGATAGCCAGAATTCCCTTTGAAGTTCAATGATGTTTGTCACAACTTTGCTCCTGGCTCCACCCCCAATGCCTCCCGGCTCCACCCCCAAAGTCTCCTGGCTCCACCCCCAAAGTCCCCAGATATTTCTTGAATTCAACTTGGCAACCCTAGCTTCCCAGGATGAAAAAGTGCATTTCTTTCTTTGTAATTTCTCGTGGGGATGAAATCTCTCTATGAAACAGCGACACTTAACTGCCCTGTTATCTGCCAAGGCATAGTTAAGAGGAATGACTCTTTGAACACCATGGAGAACAAAATATTGTCTGTCCTGTAAAAAAAAAGATTTGCTGGTAGAAACTCGGTGGGGCCATGCCTGAGAAAGGATGGTTAGCGACATTCATTTGTTTGTCTGGCCTCAGATGAAGAATATGGCTCCGGAGTCCGGAATGAGTGCTGTATTATGTGTCTTCTTTGCCGCTGTTTAGAGAATTCTTCACGCACCTTGCTGTCGAAGAGCCAGTCTGCGGGGAATCTGTCAGACGGAACAATCTGACCCATTCTTTGCAAACTCTCACAGTGCACAAATGAGCCCCGCGATCCAATTTCCTTTCATGGCCAGGTGCTTTTAATAATCCGACTGCCAGCTCGGATGGGTATTGGGTGGCAAGGAAGTCCTTGGAATGAAAAGAAGAAGGGGGGGGGGGGAGCGAGCCAATGAAATTGAACAGATAATTTTGCAAAGTAATTTTCCATCCTTGCTAATAACGGTACCGGGCGTCACGCTTGATAGATGGGATTGCTGCCGCAGAAAGGTCTTTCTCGCTCTCTCTTTTTTAACCACAGCCCTGACTTTAGAGGGAAATGTCTTGGCACCCTCATTGGCTTAGTTTCTTCTACCCCACAAATATTTCCCCCCCCCCTCTCTTCTAGAGTTTGGATCCTGTCCTGTAGAATGAAACCAAGCAGAAGGTGCTACGTCTGCTCTTGGATCCTTTCCCTTAAACATGAGAGACGGGGGGGGGGGGGGGACGTTGCAGCAATAATGTGGAAAACTTTTAATGCAGATGCAAGCGGTCCTTAATTGTCCATCTCTTCCATCACCGCTTATCTGAATTTGCCAACTCCCGCGCAAATTCAGTACATCTGTTTTTCCCCTCAATCTGAAAGGTTCTCTATGTTTCTGTTGCTTTATAAGCAAAAAGCAAAAAGCTCGAGACTGTTACAGACCTACAGTGTGTAACTGGATGCCCGCGTTTTCCTTGGCCAGGAGATCGCTGCAATGTCAAGACAAGATTTGACCTTATCTGGCGTTTTTAATCAGATGATGCCGGCTCCGCCGAAAATGTTATCTGGAAAGGAGATAATGCAACCAAGGTTCTGGCAGGCTCAATCCCTGTGGAGAAATGCCTCTTACAGCTTTCCATGACGCCTGCAACAAATGAAAAAAAAGAGTAAACTCATACCTGATAGCATTTGAGAAATAAATCTCTTAGGAGGAGGAGGAGGAAGAAGAAGATTTATATCCCACCCTATAGCCCGAATCTCAGAGTCTCAGAGCGGTCACAATCTCCTTTACCTTCCTCCCCCACAACAGACACCCTGTGAGGTAGGCGGGGCTGAAAGAGCTCTCCCAGAAGTTGCCCTTTCAAGGATAGCTTTGCCAGAGCTATGGCTGACCCAAGACCATTCCAGCAGCGGCAACTGAAGAACTGGGGAATCAAACCTGGTTCTCCCAGATAAGAGTCCATGCACTTAACTACTGCACCAAACTGGCTCTTGGTTTAGGGTTTAGGAAAAGGTGACTTCCCTCCCCCCCCCCCCAAAAAAAAATCCAGTCACTTTTAATTTTTAAAAGAAAAGAAGATACTTCCAACAAGCACTTTCTATCACCTGGACTGCAAGCAAAATTTGACGGAGATTCAAGTCCAAGAGAACCTGAAAGTCCACCATGATTTTTGGTGCATAACTTCCAACAGTCGAAGCTCCCTTTAACAAATGCATCGATTAAATTGAATGGAATGGATAGAATAAAAAACAAATGACAAAACGGACAAAATCTGGTAACCGGACCTGTTAGATTCGAGTCAGTAGCGCCTTAGAGGCCAACACAACTTTCCGCGTATAAGCTTTTGACAATCAAAGCACCCTACAGATAACAAAGGAACTTGAGGTTGTTTTGACTCTCAAAAGCTGATCTCCTGAAAGTCTAGTTAGTGCCTCTGGGGCTCTAGGTCTTGAATCTAACTGGTCAACTGCAGACCAATGTGGCTTCCCTCTGAGACTTTAAGCGTATTGTCGGTTTGATTCATTTGTGAGAATAACAGAGTAAGAACAGACACTTCATTTGCCTTTCTTGCTGAGAGTCACGACAGAAACAGTGCAATCGATAGGATAAGGATAACAAATCGTGTACTTGCAGAATCTGAAACAAAGTGTAAGTACAAAAGCTGACAAGTTAGACAATGCAAAAAATAGAACAAAATAGGAATCGATTGCACCTTTAAGACCAACTTAGTTTTATTCAGAACGTCAGCTTTCGTGTGCATGCACACTTCTTCAGATGAGGAATGAGGTACAGTAAGCAGAGCCACATATAGCTGGTGGGGTTTGGAATGCCAAGTGGTACGAAGTTAAAATCCAATAGCAGAATAGTAAAATTAACAAATTCAGAAAACCTTTCATCTGGGGTGAATTAGTTTAGGAAACCAACTAATTTACCTTTTAACATGTAACATAAATATATACATCATTCTAGTTTGCCGTTAGGAAAAAAATACATTAAAATATAGTAGAAGATGGTTTTAATATATGTAATGAGATAAACAGCCAATATCCCTATTCATAATAGTATAATAATAATAATGATGATGATGATAATAATAATAATAATAATAATAATAATAATAATAATAATAATAATAATAATAATAATAATAATAATAATAATAATAACAACAATAACAACAACAACAACAAACTATTATGAAACTTGGAACAAACACCTCCCCAGGACTGAACAGAGATGTTGTCTTATTTTTTTATCTCATTACATATGCTAAACCCACTTTCACCAAGTATGGCGATATATCCACAGTATTCCAATGTATTTCTCTTTTAGGATAGTGTATCAGAATAATGCTTTTCTACTGACATACTCAAACAAGGGATATTGGCTGTTTATCTCATTACATATATTAAACCCATCTTCTACTATATTTTAATGTATTTTTTCTTAATGGCAAACTAGAATGATGTATATATTTATGTTACATGTTAAAAGGTAAATTAGTTGGACAGGAAAAACTTCTGGGAAAGAAATGCCTTCTTTTTTTGACTCAGGTTTATTAGCAACAGAATAATGAAAAGGCATTCTCACATTCTGACATGTTACTGTTTTATGGTTTCCCATGCTAATTCAACCCAGATCAAAGGATTTCTGAATTTGTTAATTTCACTATTCTGCTACTGGTTTTTAACTTTGTGCCACTCGGCATTCCAAACCCCGCCAGCTATATGTGGCTCTGCTTACTGTACCTCATTCCTCATCTGAAGCAGTGTGCATCCACACGAAAGCTTACGTTCTGAATAAAACTAAGTTGGTCTTAAAGGTGCCATCGACTCCGATTTTGTTCTACTACTTCAGACCCACACGGCGGCCTATTTGGACCAATGCAAAAAATAGTTCCGCATATGTAGAAATATAACACAATGGGGGTGCTTTGTGTAAGCCACAAAGATGAAGTATTCTTCCCCAGGTTCACTGGATGAAAAAGGAATGCTAACAGTTTCCTTCTGTATACAAATTCAAGCCATAGTTTGGTCCAAAGGCTTAGTTTTAGTGTTTGTGCAACATTGAAACAGAAACATACAGGTAGAAGGGACATCCAACGATCATCTAGTCTAATCCAGCATATTCTAATGAGTTATGCTAATGAGCTCCACCACCTATTTTCCTACAAAACGACCCCTAATGGGAATAATAACCCTTCTCTGTTTCACAGGGTTGTACGTAGGGCTTTCTTTTAAAGGGAAAACCCAGCAGGGACTCATTGGCATATTAGGCCACACCCCCTGACATCACCATCATTTCACACAGGGCTTTTTATAGAAAAAGCCCAGCAGGAACTCGTTTGCATATTAGGCCACACCCTCTGGTGCCAAGCCAGCTGGAACTGCGTTCCTGCTTTAAAAAAATGCCCTGGTTGTACATATCTGCTGCACGGATGTTGACATCATCGCCTGTATGAGCACAGATCCAACCTCCGCTGCATGAACTGCACTGGCTATCTATTGAGTACCGGATCCTGTTCAAGGTGTCGGTACTTACCTTCAAAGCCCTATACGGCCAGCATACCTTCGGAACCGCCTCTCCCTGTATGAGCCCTGGAGGTCTTTACGATCAGCAACCCAACAACTTTTGGAAGTGACCGGCCCCAGAGATGTCCTTCTGGCCTTGACGTGAGCCAGAACCTTTTCAGCCCTGGCCCCTGCCTGGTGGAATGAGCTCCCCCTGGAGATCCGGGCCCTGCAGGATCTGCTTCAGTTCCGTAGGGCCTGTAAAACAGAGCTCTTTCGCCAGGCTTTCAGCTGAGTCAATGTCACTTGTTACCGGCCTTCCCCCTTCATTCCATCCCCGTGCTATAAGATCTGCTGGACTTGGACAATAGGCCATGTCTGTGAGGCAGAACCTGCCATCTTAGTCTATGGTCATTCTGTAGTTATAGATGTTATATATTTGAATTGGTCTTTTATTGTTGATTGTTTTTATGATGTAACCCACCCTGAGCCTGGCCTATGGGAAGGATGGGCTAAAAATTGAAATAAATAAATCACAGGGAATGAATATGTGAAGCTCTTTACAGTCTAAACCCAGTGGACCAGTTTTCAGTGGCCTTAGACTAGAGTCATTTTGCATAGGATTGCACTGTAAAATGCTGAAAACACTATCCAAGCGTTAAGTGTTAAGAACATAAGAGAAGCCATGTTGGAGCCACTGATGGACCTCTGCTCCATATTTCTATCCAACCCCCTCTTAAAGCTGGCTATGCTTACAGCTGCCACCACCTCCTGTGTGAATTCCACATGTTAATCACCCTTTGGGTGAAGAAGTGTTAGAAGAAAAACAAAAGCAATTGAAGCAAGAAGCATTCAGCTGAAATCTAATGTAGATAATACAGAATACTGATGAATTTTCAAAGCTTTCCCACTGTTTATCCCTATTAGGACATATTCTATATTTCTCAGTTTGATGCCGAACAATTAAAGTATAGATCACTGAAAAGAAACACGGAACACTCTGGAAAGGTGCTTGCGTTGAAGTTTTTGCAACATGTAAATGTAATTAAACGGAATGGATAAAGTTTGAATGAATCCGATGAAACAGACAAAAGCCAGATAGCCGATCCGCTAAACAAAACAAGCTGGCTCGCGGCTGCATTTGTAGCATCTCTAAAGAATTTTTCTCTCTTGTTCGCACACACACACACACACAAAGGCACACACAATCAGGCATTCTCGAATTGGTTCCAAGAAAGTGAGCACAGTCGGTCTTAATGCTGGTGGCAGAGCATGAAAATTCAATGAGACCAACTTGTGTTCATGGCTCCAGTCCAGCATGCTGGAAAAACGAAGGCCGGCCAGATGTGTATTTATTTCATGTGCTTTCTTGCAAAGTTTGCCACCAGGAGAGTATCATTTAAAAAAATAAAAAATCTAACCCTATTACTCCCCTCCACAATGAACCAGAGTTGCACCCTCCACCCGCTATATTGTATATCACATGCACTCAGTGTATCAAGATAAGCAGCTGCAACTGGTTTCCAAATATATGTATTCCAGAGCTCAGATTTAAACTGCTTGATAGCCGAACAGTCGTTTCCAAGCGTCTGTAGCCTGATATTTCGCCCCCCTTTTTTGGCTGGTTTCAAGACCTGCTGCTCACCCGATAAAAGCCTTCGGAATCTTAGGCACTGCCTGCTCCCTAAACACGCCTGCCTGATTGCTGAGATGTTCATTGGAGACCCTGCTCTGGGTGGTCAGAAGTCAGCCAGGCACCTGTGAGAAACAGGGCCTTTTCTGGGTGGTCCCTCATTCGTAGAACTCCCTGCCTCCCTTCCTTCAAAAGCCAGCTACCCTTTGGGGATTATTAGGTTCCTGATGAAGATGCTTCCACTCTCCCAGGTGTTTGGCAGAAAGGAGGAGGAGAAGAAGAATTGCAGATTTATACCCCGCCCTTCTCTCTGAATCAGAGTCTTAGAGCGGCTTACAATCTCCTTTATCTTCTTTCCCCACAACAGACACCCTGTGAGGTAGGTGGGGCTGAGAGAGCTCTCCCAGAAGCTTCCCTTTCAAGGACAGTTCTGCAAGAGATATGGCTGACCCAAGGCCATTCCAGCAGCTGCAAGCGGAGGAGTGGGGAATCAAACCCGGTTCTCCCACATAAAAGTCCGCACACTTAACCACTTCACCAAACTGTCTCTCTTAGATAGCTGGGAAGGGCAGACTAAGGAAAGGTGAGGAGCTCAGTTAGGGTTGCCACCAGCTCTGGGTTAAGAAATACCTAGAGATTTTGGGGGTGGAGCCTGGGGAGAGGAGGGAGCACAGTAAGGTACAAGGCCACAGAATCCACCTTCCAAAGCAACCATTTTCTCCAGGGGAAATGAACCCTGTGGTCTGAAGATCAGATGTAATTCTGGGAAATCTCCAGGCCCCAACAGGAAGTAAGGAGGCTATGCAGGGGTAGAATTCTAGCAGGAGCTCCTTTGCATATTAGGCCATACCCCCCTGAGAGAGCCAGTTTGGTGTAGTGGTTAAGTGTGTGGACTCTTATCTGGGAGAACCGGGTTTGATTCCCCCCTCCTCCACTTGCAGCTGCTGGAATGGCCTTGGGTCAGCCAGAGCTTTCTTATCTGGGAGAACTGGGTTTGATTCCCCACTCCTCCACTTGCACCTGCTAGCATGGCCTTGGGTCAGCCATAGCTCTGGCAGAGGTTGTCCTTGAAAGGGCAGCTGCTGTGAGAGCCCTCTCCAGCCCCACCCACCTCACAGGGTGTCTGTTGTGGGGAAGGAAGGTAAAGGAGATTGTGAGTCGCTCTGAGACTCTTCGGAGTGGAGGGCGGGATATAAATCCAATATCTGATGTAGCCAATCCTCCAACAGCTTACAAAAAAGACACTTGTAGGTTATGCCATTTTGAAGTAATTGTGATTTACTCCTGCTCTGAATGGTTGTGACGGTGCCCATGAGAAAGTGATTTCCGCCCCCCGTGGATTGTAACACAGAACTCGGAATTGAATCATTTCCCATTAATTGTCAAACCACATTCAAGGGGGTTCACTGATGAAGGCAACTGGAATGAGACATTTTACCTGGGATTTCTCATGTGAATGCTGATGTCAGGAATTGACTCTGACTTCTTGAGCATTTTGACTCTTGAAATTGACTTTGGCTCTCTGCACACTTGATGTTCTTTGATGTTACTGCGGGACTTCCATGGAATGGTGTCTAGGGACTATTTTGGGTTGCTGTCTTTTTTGAAATTGCATAAATGTACAGGAAAAAATATTTCTCTATCTTGGGATTGTTCCTTTTGTAATATTTAAATTGTTGGCACCAGGGCTTCTCTTTTTTTTTTGGTAGCAGGAACTCCTTTGCACATTAGGCCACACATCCCTGATGTGGTCAATCCTCCAAGAGTTTACAGGGCTCTTCGTACAGGGCCTACTGTACGCTCCAGGAGGATTGGCTGCATCAGGGGGTGGGGCCTAATATGCAAAGGAGGTCCTGCTAGAATTCCTTACAGGGCTCTTCGTACAGGGCCTACTGGAAGCTCCAGGAGGATTGGCTGCATCAGGGGGTGGGGCCTAATATGCAAAGGAGTTCCTGCTAGAATTCCTTACAGGGCTCTTCATACAGGGCCTACTGGAAGCTCCAGGAGACTTGGCTACATCGGAGGGTGGGGCCTAATATGCAAAGGAGGTCCTGCTAGAATTCCTTTCAGGGCTCTTCGTACAGGGCCTACTGGAAGCTCCAGGAGACTTGGCTACATCGGAGGGTGGGGCCTAATATACAAAGGAGGTCCTGCTAGAATTCCTTACAGGGCTCTTCGTACAGGGCCTACTGGAAGCTCCAGGAGGATTGGCTGCATCAGGGGGTGGGGCCTAATATGCAAAGGAGGTCCTGCTAGAATTCCTTACAGGGCTCTTCGTCCAGAGCCTACTGGAAGCTCCAGGAGGATTGGCTGCATCAGGGGTGTGTGGCCTAATGTGCAAAGGACTTCCTGCTACCAAAAAAGCCCTGTTTGGCATTGAGGCGGAACCGGCCCGATTCTGACTTCAGACCCGGTCCCGTCAGCTCCCTATGGAGTCGCCAACTCCTGGAGGGAGCTATGTCTCCTCCTGCCCCTTGGGCTCGCTGCCACCACCTGCTCAGTCCCGGGGTTCAGATTGAGAGGAACAGGACTCCCAATCCCCCTCTCCAGCTGTGAGGCTAGGCCTCAAGGTCCTCTGCCACCCTGCACTTGGGTTTCACAGAGACCTCAGCGCTTCTTTGGGGCACCCCTGGAGGATTGGCACCTTATCCAACTGCATGCCTTCCCCCTTCCCCGGGGCCCCCTTCTTAACACAGCGTGGTCTAAAGCGGTCTGGGGATCTAGGTGGTACAGAGATGAACTGCCAGCATTTAAAACAAAAAAAAAAACATTTATTTAAAAGAGAAAAATATAGGAAAAGAAAAACACAAAACAAAAACAGTTGCATTTAAAAAGTTAGCACCGCACAGCACCGCACAGCAAACAGCATAACAAAATAAAGGTGGTTTTTAAATGCATCGTATTGTCCCTGGTCTATACTTGATCTGCCTAAGAAAATGACTTACTTTGTCTGCCTGCCTGGGGGCCCCCAGGCAGGAGCCTCCATTGCTCACCACATGCTTGCTCGAGCGCTGGCTCAAATCTCGCCTCTCTTCCTGCCTAACACATGGCAAGAACAACAGCCCTTCCTGCCTCTCTAGGAGACTTTCCCCCTAGCGTTGTTGGTTTGGCTCTGGAAGGGAGGGGGGGAGTGAGGGGAAGGCTACAAAGCCGGCTGAATGGATTTACTGATCCCTGCCTTTTTGGATGAAGCACCAACACTCTCAGATGGCGTTTCTCCACACGTCCCCCTCCTTAAATTCTGAGCCGGAGGGGTTGCCTCCTACAGAGGTGACCCCGTAGCAGAATCCAAACAAACAAGGAGAAACCCATTAACCCAAAATATTACACAAACATTCAGGTATTTCTCCAATAACACACAAAGTCCAGCACCCTAGGTGCCCATGTCCTTTCTGGACAAAACGTTGCATTGCTGCATGCAGCAGGAATGTCCAGTCTTTAAGATGTACTCCTCCGTCTCCCAGGACCACCTCTGGAGTTTGGTGCTCTCCCTCCGTTGCTGCTGTTGCTGGGGTGAGTGGTCCATCAAAGGAGGAAATTCCTGGCCCCACATATGAGGTTGGAAACTGCCCAGTTCCCACACAGTTGCTTCTTCTTTATCCCTCATTGGTGGAATGTTCCCTCTGTCCACTCTGTCCTCCCAGAAAACTACCTCTGGTGCTGCAAACAATTGCTGTCCCAGCTTCTTTTTGTCTCCTTCCTTCCTACCTATGTGCAACACCATGGACCTCGCAGAGAATGGCTGTGGTATATTCACCTGCCCCACTTGAACTGCCTTTCCCATTTTCTCCATAGCCCCCACACAGGTAGCATCGTCTAGGTCATCCACAATCACATGGGGTCCCTCCCATTCCACTTTCCGATCACCAGTATGAAGGGGCAGGAAAACCATCACCCTATCCCCTGTCTCAGCTTCTGAGAACTCCACTTTCTGGTCCCTTGCCACCTCACCCAGTGTTTCCAGCCTAGGGTCACTTTGAACCTCAGACAGGAACATTTCTGGCTCCCCCAGACTTCCTATCATCTGTTCCTTCAAGCCACCCCTAGTCCCACTGTTTCCAGAACATTTAGCCAAAGTTGGATCTGGGTTCTCCGCCCCCTCAGTTGGTTTTTCAGTGTCAGCCAACTGAGCTCCTTCTTGCCTGGAACGCTCCACAGCATCCTGCTGCCCTTGTGGAAATGGGCACCCCTCTTCCCATTGGGCACACCCTCCTGCAGGGTTTGAGACAGGCTGGTCCTCCCCCTCCCTGGTTGGTGGTGAGGTGGCTTCCCTAAAGTTGCCTTCCTCCCCCCACCTTCCCCTGAGGGTTTGGCTTGGGTTCTCCGTCCCCTCGGTTGGTTTTTCAGCACTACCCAACTGACCCCCTTCCTGCCTGGAAGGTTCCACAGCTTCCCAGGATTCCTGTCTGCCCTGCTTCAAGACGACCTGTTTTGAGAGCGTCTCGGACGATCCCACTTCCTGATCCACAGCTACTTGGTGAACCGGTTCCAACCTAAGGCCGCTCCGGACCCCCTTCTGGAACCGCTCCCGTCCCCCCAAGCCTTCAGCTATGTGCTCCTCTGAGCCCACATTAGCCTTGCTGCTCTCAGAACCTCCTGTGAAATCTCCACTCTCCACCTTGGTCTCTTCAGCATGCACATCCTTTATGCTAGACAGGTTCCTTTCCTTGCTAGGAACATCTACAGCCTCTTGCTGCACTTGGGGAAAGCTACACCCCTCTTCCCCTTGGGAACACCCTACTCCAGGGCTTGAGATAGGCTGGTCCTCCCCCTCCTGGGTGACTGCCCTCTCTTCGTCCTCAGTAACCTGGGCTATTTCCCCCTCCCTGGTTGGTGGTGAGGTGGCTTCCTTAAAGTTGCCTTCCCCCTCCCACTTTCCCCTGGGGGTTTGGCTGCGGGGTACAGCCTTGAGAGAGTACTGGCCAACCACCAAATCCCGGCCCAATAACACTGGAACTGTTTGTTCCTTCATTACCCCACATTCAGAATAGGATTTACCTTCTTGTGGAGCCAAACCCCTGAACTGCTTTCGGGAGTGGTCTGGCCCCAGTTTAAACCTTTTGAATACAGTGGCTTTATAAGCCGCAAAAGTTATCCCCCCATCTTCCATAGGCATGCTGTAATAGATGGCTGAAAGCTCTCCAGTCAGGTTGCTACAGAGGTAAGACATATAGTCCTCCTCTGCAATCCCCCACTGTTTGGCTGCCCTCTCAAAGTTGGAGAGGTATATGGAGGGGTCTTCTCCCTCTTGGTACACTGCAAAGTCCTTGGGGGTGACTTGGATCTCTTTGCTTAGTTCAGCTTCCATACGTAGCACCTCAAGCTCATGGCGACGTTGCTCTTCCTGTTCCCGTCTGCGGATCTCTGCTTCTTCCTGTCTGCGGATCGCATCCCTCTCTGCTTGTCTTTCCTCTCTCTCTCGTTCCTCCCGTCTGCGGACTGCATCCCTCTTTGCTTGTCGTTCCTCTCTCTCTCGTTCCGCCTCGATACGCATTCTCTCCAGTTCCATCTGTAGCCGCAAGGTTGCTTCTGACTGGGTGGGGGCCACTTTTGCAGGTGCCCCTGCATGCTCAAGATGCTCCAACAGGAGGACTTGCATATCTACTACAGTCAGGTTGTCACACTCCAGCTCTTGCTTTGCGCACTCTTCCTGGAGCTGTGGCTTTGTCATCTTCAGGATTTCCAGTTTCTTAGCACGCTCCATCCTAACTAGCTAAACTTTCCCTACTCCAGTTGACCCGAAAAGAAAACAAAACCGCTGTTGCTTCCTCTGGGTGCTTGCACGTATCAAAAAGCAAAAATGCCTGGCCATTCAAGTTCTCTGTTTGTTCTCATCCCACCGCTGCCGCCAAGTGAGGCGGAACCGGCCCGATTCTGACTTCAGACCCGGTCCCGTCAGCTCCCTATGGAGTCGCCAACTCCTGGAGGGAGCTATGTCTCCTCCTGCCCCTTGGGCTCGCTGCCACCACCTGCTCAGTCCCGGGGTTCAGATTGAGAGGAACAGGACTCCCAATCCCCCTCTTCAGCTGTGAGGCTAGGCCTCAAGGTCCTCTGCCACCCTGCACTTGGGTTTCACAGAGACCTCAGCGCTTCTTTGGGGCACCCCTGGAGGATTGGCACCTTATCCAACTGCATGCCTTCCCCCTTCCCCGGGGCCCCCTTCTTAACACAGCGTGGTCTAAAGCGGTCTGGGGATCTAGGTGGTACAGAGATGAACTGCCAGCATTTAAAACAAAAAAAAAAACATTTATTTAAAAGAGAAAAATATAGGAAAAGAAAAACACAAAACAAAAACAGTTGCATTTAAAAAGTTAGCACCGCACAGCACCGCACAGCAAACAGCATAACAAAATAAAGGTGGTTTTTAAATGCATCGTATTGTCCCTGGTCTATACTTGATCTGCCTAAGAAAATGACTTACTTTGTCTGCCTGCCTGGGGGCCCCCAGGCAGGAGCCTCCATTGCTCACCACATGCTTGCTCGAGCGCTGGCTCAAATCTCGCCTCTCTTCCTGCCTAACACATGGCAAGAACAACAGCCCTTCCTGCCTCTCTAGGAGACTTTCCCCCTAGCGTTGTTGGTTTGGCTCTGGAAGGGAGGGGGGGAGTGAGGGGAAGGCTACAAAGCCGGCTGAATGGATTTACTGATCCCTGCCTTTTTGGATGAAGCACCAACACTCTCAGATGGCGTTTCTCCACAGGCATTATTAACAGAACTTTTTCGGATTTTGAATATATACTTAACTGGAAGTTGGGAACCCTACACTCAGCAGGGATGTGATGTCATAGAGTCCCTCCTCTGAAGCCGCCATTTTCTCCAGGAGAAGGGATCTCCCCCATCTGTCAGTTGTAATTCGGATCATAGAATCATAGAGTTGGAAGGGACCTCCAGGGACATCTAGTCCAACCCCCTGCACAATGTAGGAAACTCACAAACACCTCCCCCTAATTCACAGGATCCTCATTGCTGTCAGATGGCCTTCTAGCCTCTGTTTAAAAACCTCCAAGGAAGGAGAGCCCACCACCTCCTGAGGAAGCCTGTTCCACTGAGGAACCGCTCTAACAGTCAGGAAGTTCTTCCTAATGTTGAGCTGGAAACTCTTTTGATTTAATTTCAACCCACTGGTTCTGGTCCTACCTTCTGGGGCCACAGAAAACAATTCCACACCAGGTATAGATGTCAAGCTGATGGGTCAGTAGTTATCCGGATCCTCTTTTTTCCCATTCTTGAAGATGGGGACAACATTCACACACCTCCAATCTTCCGGCACCTCTCCTGTTCTCCAAGAACTCTCAAAAATAATAGCCAGAGGCTCAGAAATTACACCCACAAGCTCTTTTAGTACCCTTGGATGCAGTTCATCTGGCCCTGAGGACTTAGTTTCATTCAAAGAAACTAGGTGTTTATGTACTACCCCTATGCTGATCCAAGGTTGGAACGCCATACCCTCATATGTTCTATTTTTGCCATGTTGAGCACTGTTTCCCTCAGAAGTGAAGACTGAGGAAAAGTAGGAATTGAACAGTTCTGCCTTCTCTTCATTACCTGTTACAATTGTGGGAGGTCTCTTGGCGGCTGCATTGAGGTTTCTGTGCTCCACCTGTTTCACGCCGTTGCTGTCTTCATGAGACAGGTTTGGAAGGTTTCCACAGCACAGAACCCCGTGTTGACTGGCACCTCTCCTCCCCCACTGCTTGCAAATGGGCCTTGGCCGGAGCGATTGCTGGGCAGCTCCTTAGATCTGCGAGGCAAAGCTCGTAAAACACACAAAAGTGCCCTGTCAGCAGCTGAAGCTCATTTCGGGTTGGTACCTCTGCATCGAGGAAGCCTATCCCAGGTGGTCTCTGTCAAGGGCCTTGATTTATGCGCTCTCCTGGGCTGCTTTGAGTTCGTTAGCGAGAGTCGAACAGCCCAAAGGTCACAGGGCGCTCGAGATCCCTGGTGTTTTCGCTGCTGAAAATGGAGTGATGCCTTTACAAGGAGAAGAAGGGAAAGGGAAGGGGGAGGGAATGGGCAAGGCCTATCAGCCCGGAGCACTGGCCCCTAGCCAGACTGGGCAGAGGCGGTAGAGTTGCCAGGTCTGACTCTGGAAATATCTGGGGGCTTTGGGGGTGGAGACAGGAGGCTTTAGGGGCGGAGCCAGGAGCAAGGGTGTGACATGCATGACTGAACCTCGAAGGGAGTTCTGGCAGTAACTCTAAAGCAGGGGGAGGGTCTCCAAACCGGGGGAAAGTCACAGCTGACTTATGGCAACCTCATGACACTTTCAAGGCAAGAGACGTTCAGAGGTGGTTGGCCATTGCCTGCCTCTGCATCCCAGCCCTGGTATTCCTTGGAGTTCTCCCATCCAAATTCTTGCCAGCACTGACCCTGCTTGACTTCTGAGATTTGATGAGACTGGGCTAGCCTGGGCTATCCAGATCAGGGTTATCTAGGTCACTCTAACATCGTCTATAAAGCCCTGGCCAGGGGAGTCAAACATATGGCCCGAGGGACAAATCAGGCCCTCAGAGGGCTCCTATCAGGCCCCTGAGCAACTGGCTTCCTTCTGCATCACAGCTTGCTTTGCCAGGCTTGCTCAATCACATAGGAGCCTCTCTTTTCTCCATTGGCTGAGACTCCTCCCTTGGGGAGGAAGGAGGGAGGGAGGGAGAACTTGCTTTGCCAGTCTCTCTCAATAGCATAGCAGAGCTACTGAGCCAAGCCTTTGTTCCTTCTATTGGCTGAGGCTCCTCCCCCTCCTGGTCCCCTGAGGAAGGAAGGAAAGAGCCAGAGCTTCCTTTGCCCAGTTCCCTGGATCCTATGGGAAAGATACAAAGAAAGCACCTTTAAGATCAAAGTGAGCTAATGTTTTAAGCATGGTTTATTTTCAGGTTTTTTTTTTTAATCTTTGTGTTTGTCTGTGTCCTTTATAACGTTTATATCTCTGCTACCTCTTAGGCCCGGGGTGGCCAAACTGTGGCTCAAGAGCCACATGCGGCTCTTTCACATATACTGTGTGACTCTCAATGCCCTCACCACCTTTGTTGGCCAGCTTGGAGAAGGCATTTCTCTCTTTAAATCACTTCTCCAAGCCAAGCCCGCCTGGTGGCTTGGATAATGCAGTTAAAGTTGCTTTCCTTCCACCTCTTACATGTATGTCTTGTGACTCTCAGACATCTGATGTTTATTATATGTGGCTCTTGCATGAAGCCAGTTTGGCCAGGCCACTCCTGTCTTAGGCTAAGCAGCTGTTCCCTTTAGAACCTGGCCTTTCTCCAGCCTGAACGACATAAATCTCTGGCTCAGACTGAATCCTGAACATTTAGGATCTGCCTCTCCCATCCCATAAGAAGAAACAAAAATGCAGACTTCTTCTGCCTGGCCCAGATAGCACATTTATTCAGCCACCTCTCAGGAGCCACATGTGGTCCTTTCACTAGTATTGTGTGGCTCTCTCTCTCTCTTGTTCAAATTAAAAAGTTTTATTGAATTTCTAATACAGGAAAGTGGAATAGGGAAGATCCTACGGGGAAATATAAGAAATTCAGGGTTGGAGAACAAATGTCTCTTGAAGCCCCCACTGCCCAATCAGCCAGTTTGGAGAAGGCATCTGTCTCCTTAAATCACCTCTCCAAGCCAGCCGGTGACTTGGAGAATGCATTTAAAGTTGCTTGCTTTCTATCCCTCCTCCCTAACCCAACTATTTCCCTTCCTTTCCTTTCCTGTCTTGCAGCTCTCAAACGTCTGACGTTCATGTTTTGCAGCTCTCAAACATCCAACGTTTATTTTATGTGGCTCTTACGTTAAGCAAGTTTTCTTTCTTAATACAGATACATCTAGTTCAGTCACATCTCAGTCTCATCAGATCTTGGAAGCTAAGCAGGAAAATACTTGGATGGGAGACCTCCTTGGAATACCAGCAGTCGGGAGGTGGAGGAAGGCTTTATTCAGCCACCTCTCGGAATAAACCCCAAGCCCCCAGCTGGGGTTGCTATGACTTCCAGGTGTAGACACACACACACGCACACAGGGGTCACTTAATAGAAAAAGAGGTGCCGGAACTCATTAGCACAACTCATTTGCATATGCCACACACACCCTGACATCACCGGAAGGCGGACTCAATTCTCTCAGCTCAGCATCTACCTTGAAATGCTTCCTGGATTAGAATTGCTATCATAAAGCCTTACTCCCATCATACCTTTTAAAATTACTTTCTCCTTGAGTCCCTTGGACTGCAGGACGATCCAGTCAGTCAGTCCTAAGGGAAACCAACCCAGACTGTTCCCTGGAAGGTCAGAGGCTGAAGCTCAAAGACTTTGGCCAACCAATGAGAAGGCAGCATTCACTGGAGAAGATCCTGATGCTGGGAAAGACAGAAGGCAAGAGAAGAAGGGGACGGCAAAAGAGGAGATGGCTGGACAGCATTACTGAAGTGACTAACACGAATTTGAACAGACTTCGGAGGCTGGTGGAAGACAGGAGGGCCTGGCGTGACTTTGCCCATGGGGTCGCAAAGAGTCAGACTCGACTGTGCGACTGAACAACAGTGGCCACAGTGGCATGATGAAGATTTCCATCAGTCTGTTTTATACGTTTTGGTTATTTTTCCATTTTTTTGTTTGTGGGGGAAAATATTAGAAAGTTTGTCAAATCTTAAGTGTTCAGCAAAATCCTCACAGGCGGGGTTGAACTCTGGGGCCCAGAAGTAAGTATTTTTTGCGGGGGAGGTAAGAAAGAAAGAGCACAATAAAATGTAGAGCTTTGGGAGCTCCACTCCTGTGAGCTCCTGCCCAATATGAGGTCTGCATTCACATAAAAATGCAAAATGATCAGGGGACATATGGACACATGAAGCTGCCTTATACTGAATCAGACCCTTGGTCCATCAAAGTCAGTATTGTCTTCTCAGACTGGCAGCGGCTCTCCAGGGTCTCCAGCTGAGGTTTTTCACACCTCTTTGCCTGGACCCTTTTTTGGAGATGCCGGGGATTGAACCTGGGACCTTCTGCTGGGAAAAAGCTGATTTCTTTTGTGACCCCTCATAAGGCCGCTTGCTGAACTCGCCACCCTTTTTCTTGATTCAAATCCCCAACTGCCCAGCCTGCAGCTTGACTTCACGCTAGTTTTTTTTTCGGAAAAGCAACAAAAAGTCTGCCTTTTATTTTCTGACCCCGTACAATGGATTGAAGGATGTCCCGTGCCACGAGGAAATCTCTCCTGAGATCAAGAAGCCAATTAGGGTTTTTTTTTCCCCCCATTTTATTTTTATATCTGCCCTGTTAACTCCACGCGGAAGGCGAACTGGGTTTTTTTTTCCTCAGGAAAAATTAGCTATTGGATATCTGACAGGAAAACTAGACATTCCCAGGAAAATCTCTATTCAAGTTCATAGGAAACACACTATGGACTTGGCGAGGCGGGGGTGAAGGTCAGAGGGGTGCGCAAGTTCACAGTGAATTATTCCAAAAATAAATCCTGGATCTGAATCGAGTATTCCCCATTGTTTTCTTTTTTTTTCTTTTTAAACTCCGCCTTGTAGGGATGCCAGTCTCCAGGTGAGACCTGGGGATCCCCTGGAATTACAGCTCATTTTCAGACTACAGAGACCAGTTCCCCTGAAGAAAATGGCTGCTTTGGAGGGTGGACTCTGTGGCCTTGTACCCCACTGAGGCCCTGTCCTCCTCAGGCTCCATCTCCAAATCTCCAGGAATTTTCCCAACCTGGAGTTGACAACCCTACTCCCTCACCCTTAGACGGGAGCCAGGGTAAACCTGGCAACTCTACTCCTCAGTGCTTGCAGCAGGAACTCCTTTGCATATTAGGCCACCCCACCCCCCCCGACGTAGCCAATCCCCAAGAGCTTACAGGGCTCTTCGTACAGGGCCTACTGTAAGCTCCAGGAGGATTGGCTACATCAGGGATGTGTGGCCTAATAGGCAAAGGAATTCCTGCTACAAAAAAACCCAACCTGGATTCCAACGTAATTAATGTAATTGCCCTAAAGGAAAGGTAGACCTTGTAAGGTAGGCTGAGAGTGAACTTCATACCTGAGTAAGTATTGGGACCCAAGTCTCTCAAGTCTGATGCAGATGTGACATTTCGTGCATTAGAGGAGGAGGAGGAGGAGGAAGAAGAAGAGTTGGATTTATACCCCGTCCTTCAATTGGAGTCTCAGAGTAGCTTACAATCGCCTTCCTTTCCTCTCCCTACAACAGACACCCTGCAAGGTAGGTGGGGCTGAGAGAGCGCTGAGAAGATCGTGGCTTGCCCAAGGTCACTCAGCAACTGCATGCAGAAGAGTGGGGGATCAAACCCAGCTCTCCAGATTAGAGTCCGTCGCTGTTAACCACTACACCAAATTGGTGTCGTGCATGGTTGTACATGTACATGGTTGTACATGTGGCTTCTCATACTTGTGGGACTGCTGCAGTTCAAAAAAATGGTACTGAGCCTCTCCTCAAAATGTGTGGCTGCCACAATCTGAACTGGGCACTTCACATGCCGATATTGGGGACAACCAATAACTTGTGTCCCCACCACCACCATCACTTATTACAATGAAAGATCAGCCAAGCAGTTCAGTGACTCATGTGTGATTGTCATCGTCAGGACCCAGGGGAAGGGCCTTGGCTCAACCTGAGTCCTGTCTGAGGTATATATCCATTATGTTCAACCACTCCACCACACTCCATTTCAACATCTGCATGTCTACTCAAGTCAAAGCAATGGTATTCCCAGTCGTAATGTATGGCTGTGAGAACTGGATCATAAGGAAGGCCGAGCGCAGAAGAATAGATGCTTTTGAGCTGTGGTGCTGGAGAAGACTCTTGAGAGTCCCTTGGACTGCAGTCAGTCCTAAGGGAAATCAACCCAAACTGTTCCTGAGTGGTCCAGCCACCCCAGCCTGACCTCATCAGATCTCAGAAGCTGGATACTATCTGAATGGGAGACCACCAAGGAAGTCCAGAGTTGCTATGCAGAGGCGGGCTGTGGCAAATCACTCCCAACTATCTCTTGCCTTGAAAACCCCGTGGTCCAGAGGTCACTCACTTGGTTACAATCAGTGTGCCCTCTAAGCTGAGTTAGGGTGAGGTAGCTCACAGTTTTTTAGCGTCCAGCTCACACATTTTCGTCTTCGCTCAGGAGACTTTGGGGGTGGAGCTGGGAGCAAGGTTGTGACAAGCATAATTGAACTCCAAAAGGAGTTCTGGCCATCGCATTTAAAGGGACCGCACACCTTTTAAATGCCTTCCCTCCATTGGAAATGATAGGGGCACCTTCTTTGGGGGCTCATAGAAGAATCTTGAGAGTCCCTTGGACTGCAAGAAGATCCAGTCAGTCAGTCCTAAGGGAAATCAACCCAGACTGTTCCCTGAAAGGTCAGATGCTGAAGCTGAAGCTCAAATCCTTTGGCACCAAATGAGAAGGGAGCACTCCCTGGAGAAGATCCTGATGCTGGGAAAGACAGAAGAGAAAAGAAAAAGAGGATGAGATGGCTGAACAGTGTTACTGATGTATCTAATATGAATTTGAGTGGACTTTGGAGGCTGGTGGAAGCCTGGCGTGACTTTGTCCATGGGGTCACAAAGAGTCGGACTTGACTGTGCAACTGATCAACAAATTTGTGAGTTTCCTGCATTGTGCAGGGGTTTGGACTAGATGACCCTGAAAGTCCCTTCCAACTCTATGCTTCTAACCAGGGGGGAAACTCCTAGAGATTTGGGGATGGAGCACCTTCTTTGGGGGCTCATAGAAGAATCTTGAGAGTCCTTTGGACTGCAAGAAGATCAGATCAGTCAGTCCAAGGGGAATCAACCCAAACTGTTCCCTGGAAGGTCAGATGCTGAAGCTCAAATACTTTGGCCACCAAATGAGAAGGGAGTACTCACTGGAGAAGACCCTGGTGCTGGGAAAGACAGAAGGAAAAAGAAGAAGGGGATAACAAAAGAAGAGATGGCTGGACAGCATTACTGATGTAACTTACATGAATTTGAGTGGACTTCGAAGGCTGGTGGAAGACAGGAGGGCCTGGCGTGACTTGGTCCATGGGGTTACAAAGAGTCGGACTCGACTGTGTGACTGAACAACAACAACATGTCAACTGAAAAATAAATCCCAGAATGTCCAATGGAACTTACCGTACTTCCAGATAAGGGTGTGTATACTGGCCCAAGTCTGATCAGTCTGGCCCAAGACTGATCACTCTGGTTTAGAAAACCCTGACCTGGATTAGCCCAATCTCACCAGATCTTGGAAGCAAAGCAGGAAGTACAGGATTCCTCTGCAAAGGCAGGCAATGGCAAAGTGCCTCTGAACATCTCTTGCCTTGAAACCACAGGAGAGATGGCCATAAAGCAGCTGAAAGCTGGTGACAAAACAAAACAAAAAAAGCCCTCAGTTCTTCAAGCTGAGATGTGTTCAGTACTCCAAGCTGTGGGTTCGTGCGAGCAAAAATTGTACTTTGTGAGCTACCGGCATTAAAGTTGTGAGCTACTGCATGCATTAGCTTGCTCTGGGGCCGTTTTTCCTGAAATAAGACAAAAAGGTGTGAGCCAGAGGCTAAAAAAACGGTGAGCTAGTTCACACTAACTCAGTTGAGAGGGAACACTGGACGTGTCCCTGGCTACTGCTGGAAATGCTCCTCTTCCCTTAATTCAAGGGTTTTTAACGTTGGCATTTTAGCTGTTTTTATATTGTAATTGTAATCTTGTTTTAATTGTTAATCTTTGATGGAGGCCGTCCTGAGCTTGTGTTGTGGGAAGGCTGGGATATCAACCGAACAAAATAAAAATAAATAATAAATAAATTTCCCCCCTAAGGGAAAATTTCTCCCCCCTTTTCTTTAGGGGGCGGGGTTTAAACAGAGGCTGGATGGCCATCTGACAGCAATGAAGATCCTGTGAATTTAGGGGGAGATATTTGTGAGTTTCCTGCATTGTGCAGGGGGTTGGACTAGATGACCCTGGAGGTCCCTTCCAACTCTGTGGTTCTAGGATTCCACCCTGTGAATTTAGGGGGAGGTGTTTGTGAGTTTCCTGCATTGTGCAAGGGGTTGGACTAGATGACCCTGGAGGTCCCTTCCAGCTCTATGATTCTATGAAATAAATGTTATTTTATATTTCTGCTTTTTACATCAGACGAGGCAGCAGACACTCAAAAAGAACAGACCATCCAACCTTTAAAATATCTAAAATACTGTAGGGACTCCACAGCCTATAACAGGGGTGGCCAACGGTAGCTCTCCAGATGCTTTTTGCCTACAACTCCCATCAGTCCCAGCCATTAGCCATGCTGGCTGGGGCTGATGGGAGTTGTAGGCAAAAAAACATCTGGAGAGTTACCGTCGGCCACCCCTGGCCTATAAGACTACATTGCTCTTGAAAACCTATCTATCTTGGAGAGGAGACATCTTGAAAAGCCAGCGTGATGGAAGAGAAGGTCTTCACAGGCACCTTGGAATGGAATCTCAAAGTGCAGACAAGGTGTGAGCTCTTCTCTTCCTGGTATCCTCACGAAACGCTCTGCCCTTTTGAAGATAAGGAAGGTGAAGCAGAAGGTTTGGGTGGAGGTCTGAGCACTTCAAGAACTCTGAAGGCTCCAAAGGAATTCAGGGCTTTGGTGGGAACGATGGGGGTGGGTGGGCGGGAAACAGGCTTTCTTCCTCTTCTATCTGTTTGTTTTTAGATTACCCTTTCACTCTCTCTTTTTTTCTCCATCTGACCCTCTCTCTGAGTCCTCATTACCGGGACGAAGCTTCAGGCGTTCTGGTGAGAGGAATTCATCTTCCCAAGGTGTCATGAAAAAGAACTCAAGGCAGAACGCATCTACGAGTCATGGGATGCCTTTTAAAGAGCCCCTCCCCCCCCGCCCCGGACTGCCAGTGAGCTTTTGACTTTCCACCAGAATTCCGCCTCGTGTTGACGGTTCAGGGCAGGAAACAAAACAGGAAAAGAAAAGGATATTTCGGGCACGATGGAAAAACCCGAAAGGTTGCAGTTCGTTGCTTTGCTCGAAACGGAGTCCAGAAGGTGCTTCTAGCTGAGTTGGATGAGAGGGGGAAAGATCAAAACAATGATCAACCCCCCCCCCCCACTCTTCCCAATGGCCACCGTCTCTTGGAAAATATGGAACTAGTAGCAGAGCTATCTCCTCTGTTGCAGAGTTTTGTGGATGCTCTGATGAAGAAACTACATTTCTTCATGCACAGCGACCTTTCCCCTAGGAGGAAATGCTCCTCTGGCAGAGAAATTATCGGCACCCAAATGAAATGGTGGTAAGCAGGGCTTTTTTTTAAAAAAAGGAGCTCCTTTGCATATTAGGCCACACCTCCCTGATGTAGCCAATCCTCCTGGAGTTTACAGTAGGCCCTGCACGAAGAGCCCTGTGACCTCTTGAAGGATTGGCTACGTCAGGGAGGGTGTGGCCTAATATGCAAAGGAGCTCCTGCTACAAAGAAAGGCTTGGCGGTAGGCAATAAAAGAGTTTAGCACACACAGTCACAAATAAAGCTGCCTTATCGTGTATCAAACCATCGGTCCTTTAAGGCCAGTCTTGTCTACTCAGACTGGAAGCCGCTCTCCAGAGTCTCAGGTAGACAAGGGTCTTTCACACCATCTACTGCCGGTCTTTTGGACCGGAGATGCTGGGGATTGAACCTGAGACCTTCTGCATGCCAAGCAGAGGCTCTGCCACTGAGCTTTGGCCCTTCTCCATGGCTCTCCAGGGTCTCGGGCAGAGGTCTTTCCCATAACCTCCTGCCTGGCCCTTTTAACTGGAAATGCTGGGGACTGAACCTGAGATCTTCTGCATGACAAGCAGAGGCTCTTCCACTAAGCCAGGGTCTCAGGTCAAGGTCTTTCTTATCACCTCCTGCCTGGTCCTTTTTACTGGAGATGCTGGGGATTGAACCTGAGACCTTCTGCATGCCAAGCAGAGGCTCTGCCGCTGAGCTTTGGCCCTTCTCCATGGCTCTCCGGGGTCTCAGGCAGAGGTCTTTCCCATAACCTCCTGCCTGGCCCTTTTAACTGGAAATGCTGGGGACTGAACCTGAGATCTTCTGCATGACAAGCAGAGGCTCTTCCACTAAGCCAGGGTCTCAGGTCAAGGTCTTTCTTATCACCTCCTGCCTGGTCCTTTTTACTGGAGATGCTGGGGATTGAACCTGAGACCTTCTGCATGCCAAGCAGAGGCTCTGCCGCTGAGCTTTGGCCCTTCTCCATGGCTCTCCGGGGTCTCAGGCAGAGGTCTTTCCCATAACCTCCTGCCTGGCCCTTTTAACTGGAGATGCTGGGAATTGAACCTGGGACCTTCTGCATGCCAAGCAAAGGCTCTGCCACTGAGCCATACCTACCCCCATTAGTTCAAACTATTTGTATTCTATTTTTCCAGTGCTGGAAAATTACTAGATGCCTGGTTCAAGGGTTGGACTGAAGTTCACTAAGAAGAAGAAGAAGAAGATATTGGATTTATATCCCGCCCTCCACTCCGAAGAGTCTCAGAGCGGCTCACAATCACAATCTCCTTTACCTTCCTCCCCCACAACAAACACCCTGTGAGGTGGGTGGGGCTGGAGAGGGCTCTCACAGCAGCTGCCCTTTCAAGGACAACCTCTGCCAGAGCTATGGCTGACCCAAGGCCATGCTAGCAGGTGCAAGTGGAGGAGTGGGGAATCAAACCCGGTTCTCCCAGATAAGAGTCCGCGCACTTAACCACTACACCAAACTGGCTTAGTACATTGCATTGGGAATGTACTAATAGAGTTGGTTCTCCCCTCCCCATATATATATATTTTTAAAAAATACCTTATGCATTGTCAGGAATGCAACATTCATCCTGCCTATTTGGCAATTTCTCCATTTTTCTTTTCCTTCTTTTATGGCATTTTAATATTTGTTTAAAAGTGACACACCAAAGCAGGTGCTAGTGGTCTAGTTCCCAAAATCTTCTAAAAATCCCTGGGCCAAGGGAGGCTAGATTGAAAACAACGAGGGAGCAAGCCTTCTCAACAATGGCTCCCCAATGGTGGAATCAACTACCAGAGGAGGTGCGAGCCCTGCGAGACCTGAATCAGTTCCGCAGGGCTTGCAAAACCGCCCTCTTTCAGCTCGCCTTTAAGATGGAACCCGGTTAATTGACATCTAGCCGTCCTACACGTATCCTGAATTGTAGCACCTTAATTAATAACTTATAATGTTTAAATGGTTTATCTAACTTTTGACTTAATTTATGACTGTAACCTAACTATATTTTATATTTTAAATTGTTTTTATAGGAATGATTGTATTTTATTGTAATCATGGTAAATACCATGTCCTGTGAGCCGCCCTGAGCCTGCCTTTGGCAGGGGAGGGCGGGATATAAGAATAAAATTATTATTATTATTATTATTATTATTATTATTATTATTAGTAGTAGTAGTAGTAGTAGTGGCATTATTATTTTTTCTCTTTTATGGTGTCACAGGGTGGGCAGAAACAGGCTCGAAGGAGGTTTGAGTTTAGACGTGAGTAGCAAAGCCAAGAATCCAATCCAAGTCGTTACCCAAAAGTTGTCCGAGAGGGTTAGTCAAGATGCCCAAGGGTCGAGCATCAGCAGGAGTCACGCAGAAACAAGGTCAGAGGCTGGTCTGGGGTCACACGAACTATGCTCAAAAAGGATATTATTGCATTGGGAAAAGTGCAGAAAAGGGCAACTAGAATGATTAAAGGGCTGGAACACTTTCCCTATGAAGAAAGATGGAAACGCTTGGGACTCTTTAGCTTGGAGAAACGTCGACTGCGGGGTGACATGATAGAGGTTTACAAGATAATGCATGGGATGGAGAAAGTAGAGAAAGAAGTCCTTTTCTCCCTTTCTCACAATATGAGAACTCGTGGGCATTCGATGAAATTGCTGAGCAGTCGGGTTAAAATGGATAAAAGGAAGCCCTTCTTCACCCAAAGAGTGATTAACACGTGGAATTCACTGCCACAGGAGGTGGTGGCAACTACAAGCATAGCCAGCTTTAAGAGGGGATTGGATAAAAATATGGAGCAGAGGTCCATCAGTGGCTATTAGCCACAGTGTATATATATATATATATATATATATATATATATATATATATATATATATATATATATATATATATATATATATATATATATATATATATATGTGTGTGTGTGTGTGTGTGTGTGTGTGTGTGTGTGTATACACACACACATATATTGGCCACTCTTATGTTCTTCTGTGACACAGAATGTTGGACTGTATAGGCCATTGGCCTGATCCAACATGGCTTCTCTTATGTTCTTCTGTGACACAGAGCGTTGGACTGGATGGGCCACTGGCCTGATCCAACATGGCTTCTCTTATGTTCTTCTGTGACACAGAGTGTTGGACTGGATGGGCCATTGGCCTGATCCAGCATGGCTTCTCTTATGTTCTTCTGTGACACAGAGTGTTGGACTGGATGGGCCATTGGCCTGATCCAACATGGCTTCTCTTATGTTCTTATGTTCTTTTGCTGGGTCCGAAGCAGCAGTTACAGAGTCAGCCTTAGAGTGACAGTTGGCTATGCAAAGGTAGCAGAGATGAGAGAAATCCAGCAAGACAACTGTGACCGATCTTGCACTACACTTGTTCAGGGGTGGGAAGCCTTTTTGCTACTGGGGCTTTGCTCCGTTTTCGCACCAGTTGCCCTGGAGCTGCGATTTGACGTGCTGCTATTCAGCAGCAAGTGGAAACTGCTTGTCAGAGGATCTCACTTGCTGCGGGGTAGTGGCATGTCACCTCACAGCTCCGGGGCAACTTGCATGAAAATGAAGCGAAGCCCCGGTGGCAAAAGGGCTTTCCACCCCGGAACAAGTGTAGTGCAAAATTGGTTTCTATTCGTTTTAAAATAGAAAATTTATTTGCTAATAAGGGAGGGTTTTATTGGGAGTTGAAAATAATAGAACAATACAGGAATTAGCATCCTGTCTGACTGCTTTCCAACCTAGAACCTTCTAAGCTTTATGTAAGGAAATACTAGGGGGCCAAGACCTAATAGTGTCAAAGTATTATCGGCAGGGCTTTTTTTTGAGAAGGAACACAGTTCCGACTGGCAGTGTCAGGCTTTTCCTGCAAAACAAAAGCCCTGATTATAGGAGTGTGAGAGTCAGAAGCTGTCAAAAAGTTGAGAAAGGAGGATTTGAGAGTGAGGATTGTGTGAAATGAAAGAGTGTGACACCCTGGGCTTTTTTTTTTGTAGGAGGAACTCCTTTGCATATTAGGCTACACCTCCCTGATGATGATGATGAAGAAGAAGAAGATGAAGATGAAGAAGAAGAAGAAGATGATGATGATGATATTGGATTTATATCCCGCCCTCCACTCCGAAGAGTCTCAGAGCGGCTCACAATCTCCTTTACCTTCCTCCCCCACAACAGACACCCTGTAAGGTGGGTGGGGCTGGAGAGGCCTCTCACAGCAGCTGCCCTTTCAAGGACAACCTCTGCCAGAGCTATGGCTGACCCAAGGCTATTCCAGCAGGTGCAAGTGGAGGAGTGGGGAATCAAACCCGGTTCTCCCAGATAAGAGTCCGCATACTTAACCACTACACCAAATTGGCTACTGATGTAGCCAATCCTCCAAAAGTTTACAGGGCTCTTCTTCCAGGGCCTGCTGTAAGCTCTTGGAGGATTGGCTACACCAGGGGTGTGTGGCCTAATATGCAAATGAGCTCCTGCTACAAAAAGAAAAGCGCTGGTGACACCTCGATCCATTATGATTCACTGAAGAATTAATCTTGAAACCAATAAGCTTATTGTACAAATAAAGTTTTGTTTTATATTAACCTGGATTCCTACGATATTAAATTATGAGCCTCGTCCTCAGGGCCAAACAATGCAGCCTTAGAGATCGTGCACAGTTCAGTTGGGAACGTTAAATAAAGTGTTTGGAATTAAATTCCTGGGGGCAGCATCACATACGTTAAGAGGGAAGTCGTGACCGTCGTGCATCAAGTCGCTGAGCAAAGGAGGGTGATTATAGGTTGGGTCTGGATTTAGTTTTCCACCAACGGAAGGGGGAGATGTAATTTCTTCCAGTTCCTCTAACCTGCCCCTTGTGCCATTTCTGAGGATCTTCCGTCTGTCGGGGCAGCATTTGGGGGAGATTGGCAGTTTGCAGCGGGAAGGCAGGACAGACTGGAAAATTCGGCTCTGCTGACCGAAGCGGCGAACATTCCGTCTGGATCCCAACCAGCATTTTCAAAGCCGGCGAGGGAAATACATTTTAACTCAGCGCATGGTCTCTTCCCCCCCCCTCGCCCCCCCAAAATACTGCCCCAATTCCTGAAATTGCTTGAAGGTCTGCTTTCGTTGATGGTAATTCTCCAGCTCCACATGTTTTCCTTCCCTTCAGGTTCAAATTAGAGATCTCTGATGGTGGCTGAAAAGCCAAGCTTTCTTTGGATGACCTCATTAGAATTATTTGTAGCTCAAATGACAGGCAAATGCAACAATTAAGTCTATTTAGGAAAGGGAGGTGAAAGGTCAGCCTACCGGGCAAACTGTCTCCAGTGCTTAACTTGGTCACCAAGTCTGCAGATTTGCAAAAAAAAAAAAAAAGGAAAGGGGGAAAAAAAGGGGGTCATGTTTGTACAATAACTTGACACTGGCTGGCCAGCAGGACCCCTATGTCCCTGCCGGAAGATCCCAAGGCCCCCACAACCAAATCTTTTAATGCAATCAGTTGAGCGGACTTCACTTGGGCGCGCATAAGTTTCTGAGTTCAACGCTTGGGTCACTGACAAAAGAGACAGAAAGGATCACCCAAGGTGAAAAGAGCTTCAAGGCAGGGGTTGGCTAGGAAAAGATCTGCCTTAGTGGTGGGAAGGGCCATCCAGTCACAGCTGACTTGTGGCGACCCTATCGAATTTTCAAGATAAAAGACAAACAGAGGTGGTTGGCCATTGCTTGCGCCTGCGTAGCAACTCTTCTCTTCCTTGGTGGTCTCCCATCCAAGTACTAACCAGGGCTGACCCTGTTTAGCTTCTGAAATCTGAGACAATCGGGCAATCCGGAGCAGTCTGAGTCAAGGCAAGAGATGAACAGAGGTGGTTGGCCATTGCCTGACTCTGCATAGCAACCCTGGGCTTCTTTGGTGGTCTCCCATTCAAGTGCTAACCAGCACCAACTCTGCTTAGCTTCCGAGATCTGATGAGATCAGGAGAGCCTGGGCCATCTAAGTCAGGCAGGGTACATGCAACTGTACTGCAACCATAATAACCTGGGACATAATCCTGAAAAATTTAAGGACTTTAGCAAACTTATGGTGACCCTATAAGGCAGGGGTCCTCAAACTACGGCCCGCGGGCCGCTGAGGACGTTTATGCGGCCCGCCGGGTTATGGCAAAATCAGACTGCATTAGCAACGCACACTTCCGGCACTGGGCTGAGGCGGTGGAGACAGAGTGTGAGGTGATACTGAGGTGAGGTGAGTTCCCAGGCTGGGGTGTGTGGTGTGGGGAAGGGAGAGAGAGAGATGCAGAAGACGGAGAACTGACAGCCCGCGGCCTTGTACAGTAACGGCAGTCCAGCCCTCCAACAGTCTGAGGGACAGTGAACTGGCCCCCTATTTAAAAAGTTTGAGGACGCCTGCTATAGGGTTTTCAAGGCAAGAGACAACCAGAGGTGGCCTGCAATTGGTTGCCACCTCTGGTTGTCTTTTGCCTTGAAAACCCTATGGCAGGGATGGCCAAGGGTAGCTCTCCGGATGTTTTTTTGCCTACAGCTCCCATCAACCCCAGCCATAAATTGGCTAAAGTCCTTAAATTTGTCAGGATTATGTCCCAGGTTATTATGGTTGCAGTGTTGAGCAGCCAAAATCTGAGAAGCAAACCTTCTGTGTAGCAACTCTGGACTTCCTTAGAGGTCTCCCATCCAAGTACTAACCAGAGATGACCCTGCTTAGCTTCTGAGATCTGGTGGGATTGGGCTGGCCTGGGCCATCCAAGTCAGGGCAGACAAACAGAGGTGGTTTCCCATTGCCTGCCTCTGAGCAGCAGCCCTGGTCTTCATTGGAGGTCTCCCATCTAAATACTAACAATGACTGAACCTGCTTAGCTTCCAAGATCTGATGAGATTGGGCTAGCCTGGGAAACCTGCCTTATTGGTTTACAAAAAGGTCTTCCTAATTCTACCTTCCCCCCGCTCCCAACAGTGGCCAACCAAATAGCTCAGGGCATGATGGAAGAAGAAGAAGAAGACTGCAGAATTATACCCTACCCTTCTCTTTGAATCAGAGACTCAGAGCGGCTTACAATCTCCTATATCTTTTCCCCCTACAATAGACACCCTGAGAGGTGGGTGGGGCTGAGAGGGCTCTCCCAGAAGCTGCCCTTTCAAGGACAACTCCTATAAGAGCTATGGCTGACCCAAGGCCATTCCAGCAGCTGCAAGTGAAGGAGTGGGGAATCAAACCCAGTTCTCCCAGATAAGAGTCCAAACACTTAACCACTTCACCAAACTGGCTCTCTCGGGAAGAGAAGTGATCCCTCCCTATTGCTTAATCCCATCACCTGGGTTTTGCAAGTCAGGTCCATAAGAAAACAGACCAGGCACTCCAGCAGTCATTGTGTGGTGTGATCATACCAAATAATCCTGCCACTCTTGTACACGCATGGAACCCAACAGCACATTGGTATTTCTTTGCAGCGATTATGCCATTTGGGGATGGACTCTTACAGTCTCTGGGACCCAGCAAGTCTCCAACTAAAATGCAACAATAAAAAGGTTTGCTTTTCAGATTTTGGCTGCTCAACACAAATCTGCTTTAGGGTTGCCAACTCTGTCTTGGGAAATTCCTGGAGATTTGGCGTTTGGGCCTGGTGTAGATTGAGTCTGGAGGGGAAGGACCTGAGTGCTGAGGTGATGTCACTCTAGGACTTCTGTTTCTCTCAGTCTTTATGGTAAACCAGAGAGTTCTTCCATTGAAGCTGCAGCTTTCTCCAAGAGAATTAATCGCTGCAATCTAGATTTCAACTGTAAGAACATAAGAGCCCTGCTGGATCAGACCAGTGGTCCATCTAGTCCAACATCCTGTCTCACACAGTGGCCAACCAGTTCCTCTGGAGGGCCAACGACAGGGCATAGAGGCCAAGGCCTTCCCCTGATGTTGCTTTCTGGCTCCGGTATTCAGAAGGTTAGTGCCACTGCATGTGAAGGTAGAAGAAGAAGAAGATATTGGATTTATATCCTGCCCTCCACTCCGAATCTGAGTCTCAGAGCGGCTCACAATCTCCTTTACCTTCCTCCCCCACAACAAACACCCTGTGAGGTGGGTGGGGCTGAGAGGGATCTCACAGAAGCTGCCCTTTCAAGGGCAACCTCTGCCAGAGCTATGGCTGACCCAAGGCCATTCCAGCAGCTGCAAGTGGAGGAGTGCAGAATCAAACCCGGTTCTCCCAGATAAGAATCCTCACACTTCACCACCACACCAAACTGGCTCTCTTCAGTCACCATGAAGGTACCCTTCAGCCACCATGGCTAGTAGCCACTGATAGACTCATCCTTCATGAATCCATCAAATTCCATGAGAACTCCAGGCCCCACCTGGAACTTACAGCAACCAAACAGAGTAACGTGAAGGACAGGAGAAAAAAAGCCACGTGGGCATTAGCTTTAAATCAACCTCAAATCCTTAGAAATTCAATTATTTATATACAACCGTTCATAGAAATTACAATGTGACACAAAGTGCAAAAGAAAAACTGCTCCCGAAACAATAAGTTCAATATTAATGTTCGACGGTTTGTTCCTAGAAACTGAAGTCGGGAAGTAGTGCGTAATGCCGTGAAGACAAAGTCCAGTGTTCCAACTCTTCTCCGTTAGCCAATGCATAGATGGAATGCAGTAAGGCAGTCAGACGCAACAGGGATGCGCTAATTGCCCAGGAGGCTTCAACGAGCCTGGCTTTCCAAATTTTTAAATTCTTTAAATTCTTTCTGAAACGCCACTGCCAATCCATCAGCATTCGAGAGCGTTCAATATGACATCGGCTAACAAAGAAGAGTTGGAGCACTGGACTCTGTCTTCACGGCATTACGCACTACTTCCCGACTTCAGTTTCTAGGAACAAACTGTCAGACATTAATATTGAACTTATTGTTTCGGGAGCAGTTTTTCTTCTGCACTTTGTGTCACACTGTAATTTCTATGAACGGTTGTATATAAAGAATTGAATTTCTGAGGATTTGAGGTTGATTTAACGTGAATGCCCACGTGGCTTTTTTTCTCCTGTCCCACCTGGAAGTTGGCAATCTCAGCATGCTTGCAATCCATCACTCTACTCTAGAGAAGGTGTATTGCTGACTATTCAGAGGCCTATTCGATAACGTCTGTGCTGATCGGGGCTTTTTTTTTGTAGCAGGAACCCCTTTCCATATTAGGTCACACCCCTCTTACGTAGCTAATAAGAACATAAGAGAAGCCATGTTGGATCAGGCCAATGGCCCATCCAGACCAACACTCTGTGTCACACATAAGAACATAAGAGAAGCCATGTTGGATCAGGCCAATGGCCCATCCAGTCCAACACTCTGTGTCACAGAAGAACATAAGAGAAGCCCTGTTGGATCAGGCCAATGGCCCATCCAGTCCAACACTCTGTGTCACAGAAGAACATAAGAGAAGCCCTGTTGGATCAGGCAATGGCCCATCCAGTCCAACACTCTGTGTATACACACACACACACACACGTACACACAGACACACACACAAATCCTCCAAGAGCTTACAGGTGTCTTCTTACAGGGCCTACCATAAGCTCTCAGGGGATTGGCTACATCAGGGGTGTGCAGGCTAATATGCAAAGGAGCTCCTGCTACAAAAACGACCCCTGGTGCTGATGACTATATAGGTCAGTCTGCGTACAAAAATCAAATAATGCGTTGGGACGTCAGCATCGCTGCAACATCTGAAGCACGTCGAAACTCCAGAAGCAGATCTGTTCTGACATCTCAGCATTCCTAACCGATTAAAAGATAGTTTGTTGCTGCCGTTCTTATCGAAGCTTCTTTTTAATCCATCAGACACAAACAAGTTGTCTCTCACCATTTGCGTTCCAGAAAAGAGAATCAAAGTGGAAGATCCCCCAAGTGGACGGACGGGTTTCTCTTTTCTTTCCTGGCAAGCTGGCAGATGATGTTTAGACTCCCAGCATAGGGGGTTTTTTTTTCTTCTTTTTCACAAGGGTGTTGTTTGTAATGGATGTTTCCTGGTGATGTGTTTGCAAAGGCACTTCAACGCCTCCTTCCTGATTTGAAACAGGGAAACAGAAAATGAATCTCTCAATATGCATATAAACATCTAAATGGTAGCGTTTTGCTGCAGCCACCGTTCCTTGACTGAAAACATTTAGTGTATTGAATGAGACAAGAATATTGGAATGCAATCATAGATCAGTCTTCCTTCACAACATTTGGCTGATTCACATGCCTTTCTTTTTATTCCCTTAGATGTTCACTGATTTACAAATTTTGAACCACAGGGCGGGGATGTGTTCTTTATTTTTAGGATGCAAAGGATAAAAGGACAGAGACAAATTTTTTGCTACCACCAAAGAAATCTTAGGATCAATTAAGCAAACAAAACAGGGATTCCAAAGCATAGGATGGTGCTTGATCTATAATAAGTGGCTAAATTTTGTGATTCCTAATATTCTTTAAAAAAAAAAAAAGCCAGCATTCAAGCAGAATGTGAAATAACACGTCGATCTAATTAAGGCAACAAGGGTAAATTCCATCTTAATAATTCGTTGACGGAGCTGGGTATGCTTAGCCTGGAGAGATGACTGAGAGGTGATAGAACTTGAAGGGCTATCATATAGAGGATGGTGTGGAGTGGTTTTCTGTTGCCCCAGAAGGTTGGACCAGAACCAGTGGGTTGAAATTAAATCAAAAGAGTTTTCGACTAAACATTAGGAAGAACATCTTGACAGTTAGAACGGTTCTTCAGTGGAATAGGCTTCCTCGGGAGGTGGTTGGGGCTCTCCTTCTTTGGAGGTTTTCATACAGAGGCTAGATGGCCATCTGACAGCAATGTTGATTCTGTAAACTTAGGCAGATGATGAGAAGGAGGGCAGGAAGGTCTGCATCAGTGCTTAGTTCTGGTGGCCCTTTCTCACATGTCCAGGGAAATGCATAGACAGCTACAACAGGGGATTGGATAAACATACGGAGAAGAGGTCCATCAGTGGCTATTAGCCATTAGTTTATCATTGGAACTCTCTGAGGCAGTGATGCTCTGTATTCTTGGTGCTGGGGAGAGCACAGTGGGAGGGCTTCTAGTGTCCTGGTCCCACTGATGGACCTCCTGATGGCACTTGGGTTTTTTGGCCCCTGTGTGACACAGAGTGTTGGACTGGATGGGCCATTGGCCCGATCCAACATGGCTTCTCTTATGTTCTTCTGTGACACAGAGTGTTGGACTGGATGGGTCATTGGCCTGATCCAACATGGCTTCTCTTATGTTCTTATGTGACACAGAGTGTTGGACTGGATGGGCCATTGGCCTGATCCAACATGGCTTCTCTTATGTTCTTATGCTGTTCACCACTTTGGGGTCAGGCAGCAATTTGTCTCCAGGCCAGTTTTGCCACGGATCTTGGAAGGTCCTGCCCCCATCTTCTGGGCATGGAGGAAGGGGTCATCGGGTGTGTGTATGGGGGGGAGGTATTTGTGAATTTCCTGCATTGTGCAGGGGGTTGGTCTAGTTGACCCTGGACGTCTCTTCCAGCTCTTTGATTCTATGATTACAAGAGATCTCCAGACAACAGAGATCAGTTCGCCAACTCTATGATTCTACGTTGGCCTATAACACCTCCAGGAAAGAGCTGGTTGCAAATAGTTTCCTGAAGCTTTCATTGCTATATAAACATTCATTTTCTAGGCACGCACTTGCTACATAAACTGCAAGGTTTGGTTTGGACCAAAATTTGGAGATCAGAAGATAAACCTATTACACAGAGTTCTGCTTTTTTCATCTGCAGTAACTGAAGCCAATTAATAACGACTCTCCGCCCTCCTCGGACTTGAAGCTTTACTGGAACGCCGAAGCACATCAGATTTCTTAATCATCTGGATTCCAGTTTTCCAGCCAGTCAATAAAAGAAAAGTGTATGCACAGAGAGAGAGAGATTACTGTGGTATTTGGAGATACGGCACTTAATCAGATATGTTTTCCCATTATCGGGATTTTGGGTTTTTTAAAGCAAAATAAATGCAACATGGTTTTCATACCAAAGAAATGAAACCACAAGGAAGGTGAAGGGGGGGGCGGAGATAAAGAGAGAAAACAATGTCAGATAAAGAGAGAGAGAGAGCGCAACGGGGGGAAGTTTGTCTTAAGTCAAATTTAAACAGATGCACTGATGTCTGGGATGGCTGCTGAGAACCATGTGAAATAAGTAGCTGGAAGTTTGCTTTGTGAAGCTGGGAAACCTTATCAGTTCATGAAAAGGCATATCAGTTTGTCTTGAGTCCAACAAACATCCAAAGTTGCATGTTTCAATTGTAGTCTTCAGGGACGATATACATTTTCACTGGAACCGATGCTGAAAGAATACTTCTATTTGAAGAACAAGCAGCCTTCTCGTAGAACATTCTGCAATTAGAAACATGCAATTGAAGCATAAAGGTAGTCCCCTGTGCAAGCACCAGTCATTTCCAACTCTGGGGTGACGTCACATCATGATGTCTTCATGTCCCTTGGCGCAGAGTGATAAAGCTGAAGTACTGCAGTCGAAGCTTTCTGCTCATGGCCTGAGTTCGATCCCAGCGGAAGCTGGGTTCAGGTAGCCGGCTCAAGGTTGACTCAGCCTTCCATCCTTCCGAGGTCGGTCAAATGAGTCCCCAGCTTGCTGGAGGGGAAAGTGTAGATGACTGGGAAAGGCAATGACAAACCATCCCGTTAAAAAAAAAAGTCTGCCGTGAAAACGTCATGATGCGACATCACCCCAGAGTCCGAAACAACTGGTGCTTGCACAGGGGACTGCCTCTGCCTTTTTAATTGGAACATGCATGTAAACCTGGGATGCGGGTAATCAGTTCAGCTTTCACCTACAAGCCTTTGTCGCTGCATTTGCGATCTTCCAGTAGCTTGGATGAACTTGGTACTGTATATAATATAACAGACTTTTGGATTTGTACTTACTATATGGACTCTGGATGACTGTAGAAAATACTGCAGGTACTACATCTCGACTCATTGATTATAAAACTTCGTTGAGCAAATTGGAGTATAATATAGATTGCTACACAGTGTTGGCAAAAGGGTCTGATAGTCCCAAGCCAAGCAGTATCTGACGATGTAGGAAAAACTTGTAGAATCTCTCTCTTTCTCTCTCATCCTTTCTCCTGTTTCCCAAGGTCTTGAATCATCCAGCATCCAAAACACATCCATGGATCAGACCTTATATCTTTTAATTTAAACAGAGCCAGGATATTATGATACTTTTGGAATGCCACCTCGTTACTGTTTATTGAGACTTTTACAATGTTGTTTTTATCAGGGCTTTTTTATTTTTTGCATCAGGAACTCCTTTGCCTATTAGGCCACACCCTCCTGATGTAGCCAATCCTCCTGGAGCTTACAGTAGGCCCTGTACTAAGAGCCCTGTAAGCACTTGGAGGATTGGCTGCATCAAGGATGTATGGCCTAAAAGAAGAAGAAGAAGAAGAAGAAGAAGAAGAAGAAGAAGAAGAAGAAGAAGAAGAAGAAGAAGAAGAAGAAGAAGAAGAAGAAGAAGATGATGATATTGGATTTATATCCCGCCCTCCACTTCGAAGAGTCTCAGAGCGGGTCACAATCTCCTTTCCCTTCCTCCCCCACAACAGACACCCTGTGAGGTGGGTGGGGCTGGAGAGGGCTCTCACAGCAGCTGCCCTTTCAAGGACAACCTCTGCCAGAGCTATGGCTGACCCAAGGCCATTCCAGCAGGTGCAAGTGGAGGAGTGGGGAATCAAACCCGGTTCTCCCAGATAAGAGTCCGCACACTTCACCACTACACCAAACCGGCTCTCAAAGGAATTCCTGCTACCCAAAAGCCCTAGTTTTTAGCAGGGATTTTTTTTTTTGCAGAAAAGGTTCAGCAAGAACTCATTTGCATATTAGGCTACAACCCCCCCCCCCATATGTCACCATTGTTTCACACAGGGCTTTTTTGTAGGAAAAAAGCCCAGTAGGAATTCATTTGCATATTAGGCCACACCCCCTGACACCAAGCCAGATGGAATTGTGTTCCTGTGCATTCCTGCTCAAAACCTCCCCCCACCCCTGGTTTTTAGTTTTTAAAGTTGGTTTATTGTTAGAAATTCTTATGCTGTAACCCATCCTGAGCCTGCTCACTGGGAGGGCAGGAGCAGAAATCAAATTAATAAAACTGCTTACGTTGCATGAGCCTGAGGCACATGCCCCTGCTAATAATAATGCAGAAGATATTTTAATGAATTTATCATCTGTGACAATGTGTCTGCCTTTAGACTGTCAGGAAATGCACTTAGCTGAGCAGAAAGGCCTCTCCAGAGCTCTGTGTCCGAAGGATGTCTCATTCATCAGCAATGGCAGCCTTGAGTTCAGAGATTAACATTTTGGCAGCCCGGAATTAGGTTGTAAACCTGCACAGTCCCGGAGTCAGAGATCTCAAGCAGGCATTCCTATCCCGAATTTTCGCTGATTTGAAAATGATTCGGGGAAAGAAATTTTGATCCGAACTCGAATTGACTCGGGGGGGGGGGGGAAATGTAAATTTAAACTGCGGAATGTATGAAGCTGCCTTGTAACGGATCCGTCTGTGAATGGACTATTATTCTGGCAGATGGCAGCTCTCCTGAGTCTTGGCTTCCCAGGTCGTGGCCCGTACGACGGTGCTATTCCACCAGGTATTTGGTTGAGGCAGCGGGCGTCCTATCCCATCAGCTGACCCTATGCTGCGATACCACCCCTGCTGAAATACTGATTTTATACTATCTGATGTTCAGTATATTAAGATGTGCCCAACTGAGCCACCAAATTGCATCGTTTACTTTTATTGGTTTTAATTGCTGTTTTACTGTTTTAAAATATTATCCTCCCTGTGCCCATCCGGGAAAGGGCGGAATATAAATGATCTAAACAACAACAACAACAACAACACTTGCTACCTAGCACACTTTGACTGGAGATGCCAGGGACTGAACTTGGGACTTCTTTTAATTTATTCCATTTCTATCCTGCTCCATTTCCTGTAAGGAGGACTTTGGTCAGCTTGCTGCATGCAAAAGACATGGACCAATTCTTCACTAGCAGTTTCCCCGCCCCCGGGTTTCTGCTTTTCCTGGCTTAGGCAATCCATTCCTCACCGGTTGCTGTGCAGGCACATTTTGATCTGCAGCTCCCTCCATTCCCTCATGGCTTCCTGCTCTTGTTTGTTTGTTTGCTTTATTGGATTTATATCCTGCCCTCCCCACCGAAGCAAGCTCAGGGTAGCTCACAACACATCGCTTACAATAAAAAACATTTACATTAAAAGCATTAAGCAGTTTAAAAGAAATTTGGTGCTAGTTTCGATCCAGATCCAGATTTAAGATGGCGTTCAATTAGGCTTCCCAATCCCCAGGTCCCAGCGGGGGATCCCCCAATTTTACAGGCTTCCCCCCTCCCCCAGCCAGCTGGCCAGCGGGGGAAACCCCACCCCCACAGCCATTATGCACCTCCACAAAAGATTCCCATAGGGAATGATGGGGAATTGATCTGTGGGTATCGGGGGCTCTGGGGGGGGCTGTTTTTTGAGGTAGAGGTGCCAAATTTTCAGTATAGCATCTAGTGCCTCTCCCCAAAATATCTTCCAAGTCTCAAAAGGATTGGACCAGGGGGTCCAATTCTATGAGCCCCAAAAGAGGGTGCCCCTATCCTTCATTATTTTCTATGGAAGGAAGGCATTTAAAAGGTGTGCTGTCCCTTTAAATGTGATGGCCAGAACTCCCTTGGAGTTCAATTATGCTTGTCACACCCTTGCTCCTGGCTCCACCCCCAAAGTCCCCAGATATTTCTTGAATTGGACTTGGCAACCCTACGTTCAATGATCTTAAACGTCCGTTGGATCTTAAACGTCATCTTGTTGGTAGTGGTTAGCATTTCAGTTAAATGCTAACTGAAACAGTGTCGCCTTACAAGCCTTAAGAGTTCCAGAAACCGTGAGGGAAACGGGAGGGAGCTGCAGATCAAAATGTACCCACACAGCAACTGGTGGAGAATTGATCGCCTGAGCCGGAGAAAGCAGAAGTCCGAGGACGGAGCAATGTAGGGTTGCCAGGTCTGTGATGGAAAATACCTGGAGACTTTGGGGGCAGATCTGGGAGAGGGTGGTGTTTGGGGAGGGGAGGGGCCTCAGCATGGTCCAATGCCATAGAATCCACTCTTCCAATCAGCCTTTTTCTTCAGGGCAGCTGATATCTGCGAGCTGGAGATCTGTTGTAAAAGTGGGAGATCTCCAGGCCCCGCCTGGAGGCCGGCAACCCTAGAGCAACTGCTAGTGAGGAATCAGCCATGGTCTCCAGCTGAGCCACAGTTCCTTCCTTGGAAGGAAGAGAGCCAGTTTGGTGTAGTGGTTAAGTGTGCGAACTCTTATCTGGGAGAACCGGGTTTGATTGCCCACTCCTCCACTTGCAGCTGCTGGAATGGCCTGGGGTTGGCCATAGTTCTTGAAGAGTTGTCCTTGAAAGGGCAGCTGCTGTAAGAGCTCTCTCAGCCCCACCTACCTCACAGGGTGTCTATTGTGAGGGAGGAAGGTAAAGGAGATTGTGACTCCGAGATTCAGAGTGGAGGGTGGGATATAAATCCAATATCATCATCATCATCATCATCATCATCATCATCATCATCATCATCTTCTTCTTCTTCTTCTTCTTCTTCTTCTTCTTCTTCCAGTTCAACTTCCACCCTCAGCATTCCCATTTATGTATACTGCTCTCTAGATTAGAAGAAGCATAGGTTTTTATACCCCTCTTTTCTCTACCCTAAGAAGTCCCAAAGTGGCTTACAATCACCTTTCCTTTCCTTCCCCACAACAGTCACCTTGTGAGGTGGGTGAGACTGAGAGAGTTCTGAGAGAATTGTGATCGACCCAAGGTCACCCAACTGGCTTCATGCGGAAGAGCAGGGAATCAAACCGGTTTCCCAGATCAGAGCCAACCAACTCTTAACCACGACACCACGCCGGCTCTTTAGATTGCAAAAACGACAGGAGCAAAGTAAACATTCCCACCTCCCAAATTATTCGTTGTCCCCAGGCACAATAAAGGAAAGTGCTTAATGCTTAATAGCTTACAAGGCCGTTAGGGAGGGGAACTCAAACACAGATCTCCTAAAGTGTGAACAGCAGTCTTGCCTTTCAAGTGCGACACCCAGAAAGATAGAGCAGAAACTGGTTGGTGATGTCAGATGGCTCTGGAGCCCAGGGGTCTAAATTTAATTTTTTATTCACTTCCAACATCTGTGTCCCTTTTCAAGTACTGGGAACCCCTGTGTCCACATTGTTCCAGCGAGCTCTGATGGAGTCTGCGCCAGGAAAAATGCCAAAGAGACCCCATTGTGCCATTTCCTCTGACCTAGGCCAACGGAGCCAAATTCCAGCGTCTTTTGCAAGGAGCGCCCACTGCGGTTGCACGAGGAGGAAGCTGACGCAACCTTCGGCTGGGCCATAAACATGCCCTCGTCCAGCACGCCATTCAGTTCCAATGCTCTGGTGCAGCCAATCGTAAGGAAACATGTGGCTAATGGGAAAAGAAGGGGAAAGGCAGCCTTGGACAGGCTACAAAGGCAGAGGTTGTAGCCCTTGAAATCTCAGCCTGGCACGGTTTGGCCATGAGTCTGAATCACCAGCCAAATATTCGGAAATACAGAATATTAGGTTCAAGAAGGGCTTTTTTGGCAGAAAAAGCCCAGCAGGAGCTCTTTTGCATATTAGGCCACACCCCTTGACACCACTATTGCTTTCCCAGGGCTTTTTTAAAAGCCCAGCAGGAACTCATTTGCATATTAGACCACACTCCCAGACATCACTATTGTTTCACACAGAGCTTTTTTTGTAAAAAGAAGAAGACTGCAGATTTATACTCCGTCCTCTCTGAATCAGAGACTCAAAGCAGCTTACAATCTCCTTTATCTTCTTCCCCCACAACAGACACCCTGTGAGGTGGGTGAGGCTGAGAGAGCTATTACATCAGCTGCTCTTTCAAGGACAACCTCTGCCAGAGCTATGGCTAACCCAAGGCCATTCTAGCAGGTGCAAGTGGAGGAGGGGGGAATCAAACCCAGTTCTCCCAGATAAGAGTCCGCACACTTAACCATGACACCAAACTGGCTCTCAGCAGGAACTCATTGCATACTAGGCCACAGCCCCTTATGCAGAGCCAGTCGGCACTGTGTTCCTGTGCTTTCCTGCTAAAAAAAAAAAAGCCCTGGGTTCAAGTCTGATACCATCTTAGAGACCAACAAGAGTTTCAGGATATGCCCTGACTTGGATAGCCCAGGCAAGCCCAGTCTTAAGAACATAAGAGAAGCTATGTTGGATCAGGCCAATGGTCCATCCAGTCCAACACTCTCTGTCACAGAAGAACATAAGAGAAGCCATGTTGGATCAGGCCAATGGCTCATCCAGTCCAACACTCTGTGTCACAGAAGAACATAAGAGAAGCCATGTTGGATCAGGCCAATGGCCCATCCAGTCCAACACTCTGTGTCACACAGTGGCCAAAAAAACCCCAAGTGCCATTAGGAGGTTCACAAGTGGGGCTAGAAGCCCTTCCACTTTGCACCCCCCCAAGCATCAAGAATACAGAACATCACTGCCCCAGACAGTTCCAATAATATGCTGTGGCTAATAGCCACTGATGGACCTCTGATCCATATTTTTATCCAATCCCCTCTTGAAGCTGTCTATGCTTGTAGCTGCTACCACCTCCTGTGGCAGTGAATTCCATGTGTTAATCACCCTTTGGGTGAAGAAGGACTTCCTTTTATCCATTCTAACCCGACTGGTGAGCAAATTTCATCAAATGCCCACAAGTTCTTGTCTTGTGAGAAAGGGAGAAAAGTACTCCTTTCTCTACTTTCTCCATCCCATGCATAATCTTGTAAACCTCTATCATGTCAACCCACAGTCAACGTTTCTCCAAGCTAAAGAGCCGCAAGAATTTTAACCTTTCTTCATAGGGAAAGTGTTGTTAGGTCTTAGAAGCAGGGCTGACTCTGGCAAGTTCTTGGATGGGAGACCTGCGAGGAATACCAGGGCTGGGATGCAGAGGCAGGCAATTATAGCTACCACTCTGAATGTCCATACCCCAGTAGGGGTCACCAGAAGTTTACCACAACTTCCGGGCATGTGCATGCATGTACACACCCCAAAAAAACACACAATACCTAAGAGTTCGACGGTATGAGCGTATGACACTCAAATCTTCCATCATCAGACACAAGTAGGAATGGAGATCTCAGCGTATTTTGATTCCAGTCAAAAGGTAGAAGGGATAGAGATGTCAGAACAGAGGAAGTTGGGCTTGCCTGGGCTATCCAGGTTCTACTTTATAGGAACTCAAAGCAGCTGTATCCAGGTGCGTAGCTGTGTTGCTCTGAAGCAATGGAACAAAGTAGAAGTCCAATGGCACCTTTAAGACCAACAGAATTTTATCCAGAATGTAAGCTTTTGTATGCATGCATACTTCTTCAGACGAGAGAATGGGGGTACAGCGAGCAGAGCTACATATCGCTGGTGGGCAGTGGTGGGTGGTGGTTAAGAATGGAAAGTGGTACCAAGTTAGAACCCAGTGGCAAAACAGTGAAATTAACAAATGGAAAGATCATTTGGTCTGGATAACATTTGCGTGGGAAACTGGATGATGATACAACAGGAAATCTCCAAAATTTTGGGTTATGGCTTTAAAAAAACTGCAGAGACTTTCTTGCTTGGATTACAATTAGAAAAATTCCCAGAGGAAGACAGGACATTAATTTGGTACTTGCTCTCAGCTGCTAGGACATTGTATGCGCAGCTGTGGAAACAAGAAAAAATACCGGAGAAATGGGACTGGATTATGAAAGTTTTATCGTGGAGTGAGATGGACAAACTAACTAGAACTCTAAGAGACTATGATCTAGATATATTCAAAAAGGAGTGGAAGAAATTTAAAGGATACAGGGAGAAAGAGTGGAATGTAAAAAGACATTGGACAATTTTTTTAGTATTGATGAGGGAAAAAAAAATATTGAACTTTAATCAGTTAGTGGTACCTTTAGTATTGAACTTAAATATATAACTTCGGGGAAGTCAAACAAGGGAGGGAGGGGGGACTGAAATACCATATGGGTTGTTAGTACAGGAAATTTAAAATTAAGTTTTGTAACCATATGTTATCAATACATTGTTAAAACGAACATTTGCGTGGGAAAAACAGCAACAGGTCAGAATGGGAGAATGATGGTGAGCGTGTCATAAGGCAATAGATGGAGTCTGTTCATTGCTCTGTTGCTTGCAAGTCTGGGTTAAACTGAGGACGTGTCTTTCCCAGAGGTGTTCCCGTCCATCTGATTTTCTTTTTAGCATGTCACATCGGCAGGGAGGGCGAGGCATAAACATAAACATTCTAAACATCCGTCTAGAAAAAAGAAGACATTAAAATATAGTGGAAGATGGGTTTAGTATATGTAAGAAGATAAACAGCCAATATCCCTTATTTGAATACCAATATTATTCTGACAAAAGAGAAATACATTCGAATACTGTGGACATGTAGCTATCAGGGCCTCAGATTCGGCAGGAACTCACAGGAGCACAGCTTCTGAACCTTTCTAAGGGTTCCCCCTCCTCCTCCCCACCTACCTACCTTGTCCATTTGAATAGGAGGTGCAGCTGCATAACAATCGCTGGTTTAGGAGAGCGGGCAGCCAGCCACCGGGGGCTTTGCCACACCCTCAGCAGCCTTCATTAACCCCTGGAGAAGCCCACACCGCTTTTTCTCCACTTCTTATGTGATTTTGGGTGGTGGGTGGCTTGCTGGCCTTTTGACTGGCGGGTGGGGTGCAGCCAGGAAAGCCCCAGGCAAGAAAGGCCTGCTTGGGCTGGGTGGATCTCTAGCCAGTCCAAGCAGGCCTCACTCGCCCAGGGCTCTCCTTTCTTGCATCAGGTTGCTTTTGGCTGGGGATGGGTGGGCATATGCTAATGAGTCATGCTAATGAGCTCCATCGCCTATTTTTCTACAAAACGATAACTATACTTGGCGAGAATGACAGCAGTGTTTCACTTACTATGTCGTGTGGCCGTGTTGGAAAACCTTAAGGCCTTTGTGCAGCCTGAAGGGGAAATGTGAACTTTTTATCCAGGGGTCATTTTGTAGAGAAATAGGTGGTGGAGCTCATCCAAGGATTGTGATGCAGCTGCACCTACTATTCAATGGACAAGGAGGTGGGGCTCTCAGAAGGAGGAGGTGGACCTCTCAGAAAGGTTCAGGAGCTGTGCTCCTGTGAGCTCCCACTGAATCTGAGGCCTGTTTTTATCAGAGATTAGCAATCAATATTCTCTCTGTCTCTGTCTCTCTCTTGCTCCCTCCCTCTCAGTCCATTGTTTGTAAGCCAAAGCAGCTGAGTTTGGACAGCAGGCAAAGAGGTCACAGCCAAGGCAAAGAGCTGCAATCACGCAATGGGTCCTACTCTGCGGCTGCAGGCCCCTGAAAGGTCACTTTTCTGGGGGGGCCCCGTGGAATTTCTTAAGGAAGTCGCAATCATTTGTCAGCCCCTTGAAATGCCAAGAGACTCGAGGCACTGAGTCACGGCTTTCCGAAACGTCCCCGGTTGGCCATGAGCTTACTCGAGAGGCATTTCCTTTCCAAGCCCCAGCATTTTTTCCTTTCAGACCTGGAAGAAAACTGCAGAAGCCTCAGCTGCTCAGCTGGAGAAAATCTGGAGGAGAACTTGAAGGGGGCTTTAATAAAGGGAACGGGACTAGACCTCTGCATGCAGTGCCTATTATCTGCCACATGCTTCCTCTTGCAATTGACTGCCTTGTTTTCTGCTTCTGCAATATCATTTTCTGGATTGTTTTAACCAGGGGTCATTTTGTAGAAAAAGAGGTACCGGAGCTCATTAGCACAACTCGTTTGTATATGCCGCGCACCCTTGACATCACCGGAAGAGGTGCTAAATTAGAGCCAGTTTGGTGTAGTGGTGAAGTGTGCGGACTCTTATTTGGGAGAACCAGATTTGATTCCCCACTCCTCCACTTGCAGTTGCTGGAATGGCCTTGGGTCAGCCATAGCTCTGGCAGAAGTTGTCCTTGAAAGGGCAGCTGCTGTGAGAGCCCTCTCCAGCCCCACCCACGTCACAGGGTGTCTGTTGTGGGGTAGGAAGGTAAAGGAGATTGTGAGCCGCTCTGAGACTCTTTGGAGTGGAGGGCGGGATATAAACCCAATATCTTCTTCTTCTTCTAAATTATATCAGCTCAGCATCCACCTGAAAATGCTTCTTGAATTAGAATGGTCATAATACGACCTTACTCCCATCATACTTTTCAAATTACTTTCTTCTATGTGCCCACAGTGGGCCTGAGGAAGATTTCCATCTCTCTGCTTGATATGTTTTGGTTATTTTCCATTTTTTTTTGTGGGGGGAAGTATAAAAAAAAAAAATCAAACCTTAGAGTTCAGCAAAATTCTCACAGGGGGCTTGAATGGTGGAACCTAGAAGCAATTTTTTTTTTGGGGGGGTGAGGTGGTTAAGAAAGAAAGACCCAGGAGTTCTCTGGCACGGAGTGATAAGCTGCAGTATTGCAGTCCAAGCTCTGCTCACGACCTGCGTTCGATCCCAGCAGAAGCTGGGTTCAGATAGCCGGCTCCAGGTTGACTCAGCCTTCCATCCTTCCAAGGTGGGTAAAATGAGTATCCAGTTTGCGGGGGGAAAGTGTAGATGACTGGGGAAGGCAATGGCAACCACCTCGTAAAAGTCTGCCAAGAAAACGTCATGATGTGACGTCACTCCATGTGCCAGGGGACTACCTTTATCTTTTAAGAAAGAAAGAGCACAATACAATTTAGAGGTTCCGGAGCTCTGCTCCTGTGAGCTCCTGCCCAAAATGAGGCCTGGTTTTAATCTTGCCGAATACTTTTAATCTTGCCGAATACATCTTGCCGAATACTTAGGCTTTGTTGCAGATTTCTGAAACCTGGATCCTATTACGTTGCTTATTAAAATAGCTAGATTAGGCTATCAGGTGGCTCCTTTGAGACCTCCAAGGATTTCAGGGTATGAGTTTTCGAGAGGCTAGGCTCGCCTTTTTCAGGCGCAAGAAGGAATGGAAATTCTCTTGCTCGTGTTCCAACTCTCTCCAAAAGCCCTGGTTGTCCCTTGTTGGCCATAAGTTTACTTCAGAGGCATTTCCTTTCCAAGCTGGAGCATCTTTTCCCTTTCGAACCTGGAATAAAACTGCAGAAGCCTCAGCGGCTCAGCTTGAGGAAACCTGGAGTAGCACTCGCAGCCAGAAGGTGAGAGGGGTTTTTCAAAGACGGGAGTCTGGATGAAACCCTCTCTTACCTTCTGAGTAATATATGGATCAGGGGCGGAATTCTAGCAGGAGCTCCTTTGCATATTAGGCCACACCCCCCCTGATGTAGCCAATCCTCCAAGAGCTTACAAAAAAGAGCCTTGAAAGCTCTTGGAGGATTGGCTACATCAGGGGAGTGTGGCCTAATATGCAAAGGAACTCCTGCTAGAATGCCATCCCTGATAAGGATGCAAGGATCTCAATTCCTAGATGTATCCGGTGAAGGAAGCTTTGATTCTCAAAAGCTCACACCTTCCAAATCTTATCAGTCTTCAAGGTACTGCTGAATTTAAATCCAATGTGCTGCTGCAAACCAGCCGAGGCGGCTACCCACTGAGACGGCCTTCGTGGACTGCTGATTAGATGTCTCACCTTATTGACAGCATTGACTTACAATGTATAATCCAGGGGTGTCAAACTCGTTCGTTATGAGGGCCAGATGTAACATAAACAAAACCTTGTTGGGTTGAGCCATGTACCTGTTTAAAATTAGGTAGAAGAGATATAAACTTTAACGGACATGGACAAACACAATAAAAGATTTAAAAAAACAAAACAAACTTAAAACATGCTTGAAACATTAGCACTCAGTCTTAAAGGTGCTTCCTTTTGTCTTTCACTCATGGGATCCAGGGAACTGGGCAAAGGAAGCTAAGGCTCTTTCCTTCCTTCCCCAGGGGACCAGGAGAGGAGGAGCCTCAGCCAATAGAAGGAAGAGAGGCTTGGTTCAGTCGCTCTGCTGCGCAATTGAGAGAGCCTGGCAAAGCAAGCTCTGCCTCCCCTCCTCCTCAAGGGAGGAGCCTTAGCCAATGGAGAAAATAGAGGTTTTGCTCTGTTGCTGCTGTGCGATTGAGCAAGCCTGTCAAAGCAAGCTGTTATGCAGAAGAAAGCAAGAGAGAGGGAGAAGGAAGGAGAAGACAGCCAGTTGCTTGGGGACCTGATAGGAGCTCTCTGGGGGCCTGATTTGGCCCCTGGGCTGCATGTTTGACACCCCTGGTACAATCCATCTTGAGTCGCAAAGAGAGACAATAAATAGCACAGATAAATAAATCCCAAGCCATTGCTGATGCAAACAGTGATGTCAGATTTCACAGAGTGAGTCAAGGCAATTGACAAGATGAGACATTCCACAAACCACACAACAGGATTAGGGTTGCAGCACCAACCAGAAATCCCTATGAGGAAAGGTTAAAACATTTGGGGCACCTTAGCTTGGAGAAACATCGACTGCGGGGGTGACATGAAAGCGGTTACGAGATTATGCCTGGGATAGACAAGGTAGAGAAAGAAGGACCATAAAGGAACACAAACCACAGTGTGCGTAGGATGCAATCGATTTCTTCATTCTGACTCAGAATGCCCAAATGTGTCGTTTAAAGAAAAAGAACCCACCCTCAGTGTTTCATTAGGCAGCTCTTAATGGATACATAAATAAAAGGGTGGTTGTCAGATTTCCCTCAGATGCGCAAGGGCAGATCTGGAAACTCAAAGGCCGTGACCTTCGCGTTTGTCAGCAGGAACCAAAATGCTTTCTGTGGGGAAAAAATGATCTCTCGGTACCTCTCTGGCAGCATTCTGACAGGCCATGGAGTTAATCACGGCATGGGATGGAGATTGAGGAAAAATCGCACTGCTACAGCACCAACCCTAAATCAGACTTTTCCCTGCAGCCACTGTGGCCGGACCTGCCTGTCCCGCATTGGTCTTGTCAGCCACCAGCGAGCCTGCAGCAGACGTGGACTATTGCACCCTTCTTAAATCTTCGTTCGCGAAGCCAAGCCGAGAGAGAGAGAGATGGAGAAAGTAGAGAAAGAGGCACTTTTCTCCCTTTCTCACAATACAAGAACTCGTGGGCATTCGATGAAATTGCTGAGCAGTCGGGTTAAAATGGATAAAAGGAAGTCCTTCTTCAACCAAAGGGTGATTAACATGTGGAATTCCCTGCCACAGGAGGTGGCGGCGGCTACAAGCATAGCCAGCTTCAAGAGGGGGTTAGATAAAAGTATGGAGCAGAGGTCCATCAGTGGCTATTAGTCACAGTATATATATATATATATATATATATATATATATATATATATATATATATATATATATATATATATATATATGTGTGTGTGTGTGTGTGTGTGTGTGTGTGTGTGTGTGTGTGTATACGCACACACATATATTGGTCACTGTGTGACACAGTGTTGGACTGGATGGGCCATTGGCCTGATCCAACATGGCTTCTCTTAGGTTAATAACAAAGATCTGCTTTATAATCTCATAGATTCCACAACTCTGAGGCAATTGTCTCTCCCCCAACCCCCCCGCAGATGTGGACAAGGGAAACATGTTCCTTTTCTTCGCCACCCTTCCCAGCAAAGGGTCAGACATAAACCTGTGTTTCAATTCTGCATCGCCTTTTCTCCTGTTGTACGGATTAGCGACTTTCTCAGCCCCGTAGTCCAGTTTAGAAACACCAAACAGAATTTATCTTTGCGGCAGCTACGTTTGGGAAGCGACATTCGCCATGATCGTTTTGGCAGACGGAATGTGCAGTAGAAGAGCGTGTTATAATTAAACAGGGTGGCCACTTGCTCCCGAGAAATATCTAAGGTGAAGCTAGATACCAGAAAAAAAAATTGTTTTCAGGAGTGGACTGACCATTGAACTGTCTGGGAAAATTCCTCATGCCTGGAGAGCAGGGATAGCCTCCAGCACCCCTGGAGAGCTCGGATACCCAGAAACACCAAGTCAAGTCTCTCCAGGGACACTAAAGTTGCTGAGGAGAAGGAGGAGGAGGAGGAGAAGAAGATATTGGACTTATATCCTGTGCTTCACTCTGAATCTCAGCGTGGCTTACAATCGCCTTCATCTTCCTCCCCCACAACAGACACCCTGTGAGGTGGGTGGGGCTGAGAGGGCTTTCACAGCAGCTGCCCTTTCAAGGACAACCTCTGCCAGGGCTATGGCTGACCCAAGGGCATTCCAGCAGCTGCAAGTGGAGGAGCAGGGAATCAAACCCGGTTCTCCCAGAGAAGAGTCCGCACACTTAACCACTACACCAAACTGGCTCTTTCAACCACCCTTTCAAGGACAACCTCTGCCAGAGCTATGGCTAAACCCAAGGCCATTCCAGCAGCTGCAAGTGGAGGAGTGGGGAATCAAACCCGGTTCTCTCAGATAACAGTCTGCACACTTCACCACTACACCAAACTGGCTCTTTCAACCACCCTTTCAAGGACAACCTCTGCCAGAGCTATGGCTGACCCAAGGCCATGCTAGCAGGTGCTTTCAACCACCCTTTCAAGGACAACCTCTTCCAGAGCTAAGGCTGACCCAAGGCCATTCCAGCAGGTGCAAGAGGAGGAGTGGGGAATCAAACCCGGTTCTCCCAGATAAGAGTCCGCACACTTAACCACTACACCAAACTGGCTCTTTCAACCACCTTTTCAAGGACAACCTCTTCCAGAGCTATGGCTGACCCAAGGCCATTCCAGCAGGTGCAAGCGGAGGAGTGGGGAATCAAACCCGCTTCTCCCAGATAAGAGTCCATGCACTTCACCACTACACCAAACTGGCTCTTCCATTCAGCAGCCAGGGCTGGCCCTAGACTCTCTGCCACCCCAGGCAAGGCTAACTGGTCCCGCCCCCCCCCCCCCCCGGCATTGATAACAACACTGAGTGACATGGGGGTGCCCTATTTGTCACCTCCAGAAAGCAAGCACCCTGGGCAATTGCAGCAGCAACAATTTTGGGTGTCCTTCCTTCTGTACCACCATAGATTGGTACAGAACGGCCTAATGGGCAAAACAATAACCCATAAGCGTTCAACGTGACTTTTCGACCAGACTTTTCAAGCAGATGAAACCCTGCAGCATGCGCCAGATTCAAATATAGGAACACCCTAGAGACCGACAAGAATTTTTTTGGGGGGGCACAAGCTTTTGAGAGTCAACAAGGGACGGTGGGGAGGGACGGTGGCTCAGTGGTAGAGCATCTGCTTGGGAAGCAGAAGGTCCCAGGTTCAATCCCTGGCATCTCCAAAAAAGGGTCCAGGCAAATAGGCATGAGAAACCTCAGCTTGAGACCCTGGAGAGCCTCTGCCAGTCTGAGAAGACAATACTGACTTTGATGGACCGAGGGTCTGATTCAGTATAAGGCAGCTTCATATGTTCATATGTTCAAAGCTCTCTTTGCCAGATACAAGCAGGAATGATGCTCCCCTTGTCCTTCTATCCCATTCTGAAGACGGGAGGGGTGTTGCAAAGAAAAGGATCCAATCAGACTGGCTGCATTTTGCACCGCTGGTCAGGATAGAAGCACATATATATTAACTGCAAAAGGCTTCAGCTGTTTTACCGAGCATGGGATAAGAGGCACACAAATATGAAGCACGCAGGCGCAACCTCTGAGTCACGTCTCTTTTTGCCTGTTCTTTTTGCAAGATTGAGATCTTTTCGCAGATTAATGGAGTCGTCATGAAGGTGGCTGCCAGCAGCCGAACACACACACACACACACACACACACACACAGCCCGCTGCACATGACCTTCCCCGACAGAAGCCCGGGAGCCCTGCAACTCCTTGAGGATCTGCAGATGGGGAAGGATGGGAGGAGGAGAGCCGGGGGCTCGAGCAGTAGTTTTGGGGGGTGTTAGGATGATTGAAAGCCAACTCCTCCACCTGCCCCAGGGGTCACCCGAGAGAAAACTCCTTTCTTCTGCACCAGACCTGCTCTGCTGATCGAACAGATGCAAACTCCTTTCCCCTTCCTTCCAACCCCCCCTCCCCAAGGAGGAAAAAACCCTTTTCCAGAAATGCTCACTCCAAAGGCATGTCTCTAAATACAACATGTATGGCTGTATTTCCTTCAAGTAGCCTTGTGATTTATGCTTTCCTCTTCCAGGGCAGAACATTCATGCTGGGATTGTCATCTCTGGGAGTTTGATGGTGCCGCTCGTGTTAGAGTGGAAAGGGTGCTGTAGCTGCACTCAGAGATTTTCTCTGAGGCCCACCACCTTGGATTCTCCATTTGCTATGGCTGTCAGCTCTGAACTGGAAAATACCTGGAGGTTTTTGGGGGTGGAGCCTGGAGATGGTGGGGTTCGGGGAGGGGAGGGAACTCAACAGGATACAGTGCCCTAGAGGTGTGTCAAACATGCAGTTTGGGGGCCGAATCAGGCCACCGGGGGGCTCCTATCAGGCCCCCGAGCAACCGGCTGTCATCTGCTTCCTTCTCCCTGTATCTTGCTTCCTTCTGCGTAACAGCTTGCTTTGCAAGCGTGCTCAATTGCACAGGAGCTACAGAGCAAAAGCTCTGTTTTCTCCATTGGCTGAGGCTCTTCCCTTGGGGAGGAAGGGGGGGGAGGGAGAGCTTGCTTTGCCACGCTCTCTCAAGTGCACGGCAGAGCTACTGAGTCAAGCCTCTCTTCCTTCTATTGGTTGAGGCTCCTCCCCCCCAGTCCCCCGGGGGGAAGGGAGGAAGGAAAGAGCCAGAGCTTCCTTTGTCCAGGAAATAAAAAAGCACCTTTAAGACCAATGAGTGCTAACGTTTTAAGCATGTTTGAAGTTTTTTTTTTTAAATTGTGTTTGTCTGTGTTCTTTATAAAATTTATATCTTTGCTACCTAATCTTAAATAGGCACACACATGGCCCAGCCCAACACGGCTCAGCCCAACCTGACATGGCCCAGCTCAACAAGGTCTCATTTATGTCAGATCCAGCCCTCATAGAGCAGGGGTGGCCAACGGTAGCTCTCCAGATGTTTTTTTTGGCCTACAACTCCCATCAGCCCCAGCCAGCATGGCCAATGATTGGGATTGATGGGAGTTGCAAGCAAAAAACATCTGGAGAGCTACCGTTGGCCACCCCTGCCCTAGAGTCTGCTCTTCAAAGCAGCTGTTTTCTTCTGGGGGACTGATCTTTATGGTCTAGAGAGCAATTTCAGGAGATCTTCAGTCCCCATCTGGAGGTTGGCAGCTCTAATGCATACTGTCAAGGAGCTCCTTTGCCTATTAGGCCACGCCCCCCTGATGGAGGCAGTCCTCCCAGAGCTCTTCGTACAGGGCCTGCTGCAAGCTCCAGGAGGATTGGCCGCATCGGGGGGTGTGGCCTAATATGCAAAGGAGTTCCTGCTACAAAAAAAAAGCCCTGCACACTGTTCATCCTGGAACTTAGCTGAGAATCCTGAAAGAGCTGAGGAGGTCATTGTTTTAAATGGGCCATCCAGTCCAACACTTTGTGTCACAGAAGAACATAAGAGAAGCCATGTTGAATCAGGCCAGTGGCCCATCCAGTCCAACACTCTGTGTCACAGGAGAACATAAGAGAAGCCCTGTTGGATCAGGCAATGGCCCATCCAGTCCAACACTCTGTGTCACAGAAGAACATAAGAGAAGCCATGTTGGGTGAGGCCAATGGTCCATCCAGTTCAATACTCTGTGTCACAGAAGAACCTAAGAGAAGCCATGTTGGATCAGGCCAGTGGCCCATCCAGTCCAACATTCTGTGTCACAGAAGAACATAAGAGAAGCCATGTTGGGTCAGGTCAATGGCCCATCCAGTCCAACACTCTGTGGCTTACAGTGGCCAAAAAACCCCCCAAGTGCCATCAGGAGGTTCACAAGTGGGGCTAGAAGCCCTTCCACTTTGCCCCCCCCCCCAAGCACCAAGAATACAGAGCATCACTGCCCCAGACAGTTCCAATAATATACTGTGGCTAATAGCCACTGATGGACTTCTGCTCCATATTTTTATCCAATCCCCTCTTAAAGCTATGTATGCTTGTAGCTGCCGCCACCTCCTGTGGCAGTGAATTCCACATGTTAATCATCCTTTGGGTGAAGAAGTACTTCCTTTTATCCAGTCTAACCCGACTCCTCAGCAATTTCATTGAATGCCCACGAGTTCTTGTATTGTGAGAAAGGGAGAAAAGGACTTCTTTCTCTACTTTCTTCATCCCATGCATAATCTTGTCAACCTCTATCATGTCACCCCACAGTTGACGTTTCTCCAAGCTAAAGAGCCCCAAGTGTTTTAACCTTTCTTCATAGGGAAAGTGTTCCAAACCTTTAATCATTCTAGTTGCCCTTTTCTGCACTTTTTCCAGTGCTATAATATTTCTTTTTAGGTGTGGTAACCAAAATTGTACACAGTATTCCAAATGAGACCGCACCATCGATTTATACAGGGACATTATGATTCTGGCTGATTTGTTTTCAATTCCTTTCCTAATAATTCCCAGCATGGTGTTGGCCTTTTTTATTGCAACCGCACACTGTCTTGACATTTTCAGTAAGTTCTCTACCATAACCCCAAGATCTCTCTCTTGGTTAGTCTCTGCCAGTTCCATGGAGCCCAGAAGCAAGTATTTTCTTGGAGGAGAGGGGTAAGAAAGAAAGAGCACAATAAAACATAGAGGTTCCAGGGCTCTGCTCCTGTGAGCTTCTGCCCAAAATGAGGCCTGTTTGTGAGGGTCACTGGATGGATGGTTCTAGATTTCAAACCAAACCGTGCCACAAACCAAATAAACAGATAGTGTCCTCTGTAGACTTTAGCTTCTCCTCCGATAAAATGCGGGAAGAACGGTGGGAAGAGGACAGTATGGCTTGAAGGGTTTGTGTGAGGAATTTCCTCAAGTATATTTCCAGTGAGCAAAGCCTAAGGAATCCGGTGAGTCTCTGAAGCCACTGAGAAGGATGAACAAGATTTCCCCTGGTTAGAAGTTGACGTGCCAGGCTTCTCCCCGGGCAGAAGCAGCATGAAACTTGCAAAATAGGCAAGGAGGCCTAAGTTGACTCGATTTGCATTGTTGCTGCATGTTGTTTACGCTGAATTCTTAGTCCAGATGTTCTCCCAGGTAGCTCAGGAGGGTGGGCTTCTGTTTCCCCTTTATCTCACACATGAGCACTGGCAGGAGAGAGAGAAGGAGTCTGAGCATGTCCACGCACACTAAATAACACACTTTCAATCCACTTTCAATGCACTTTGCAATAGGGCTGCCAAACCACTGGTCCGGATGGGGGTTTCCCCACCCGGGAGGTTCCCAACCTGCCGGCCCACGTTTCATTAGTCCTTAATGAAAGACAGGTCTGGCGCTGATGTTTCCAGCACCCCAGGCCAAAATTTGCCCCCCACCCCCTTGTCACATTCTCATGGTGCAGGCAGGCAGGAGTCCAAAGCCAGTCCAAGGTCAAAGTCCAGGAAGTCAAGCAGGAGCCAAGTCACCAATGCAGAATCACAAAACGGAATCAGAAGTTGTCCAAAAGCCAAAAGGTCAGGGTGCCAAGGAAATCAAGCAGGTCAGGATCAGGAAGGAGCGTGGATGCAAGCCAAAGAATAGACTTGTTGCTTCCACAAGGTTACCAGGGCCTGGGTGGGAGCTATATGGGAGTCTCAATCAGCCTGCTCCCTGGGTGGCAGTGACTCTGCTAGAACTCAGGGCTGAGAGATCCGAAGCATCGGCATGCCTCATGTCTTCGCTCTGAAAATTCTTTCCAGAGCCTGCTTCGAACTCTTGAGATGGGAGGAGGAGAGCTTGGAGGAAATTGATCGTCAACAGCTGACACTGGTGCCTGGAGAGTGATTGATGGGCCAGCTGCTGTTTGTTCAGCTAAGGAACTGGCTGGCAACTCTCCCTCCCTCCCTCCCTCCCTCCCTCCCTCCTTCCTTCCTTCCTTCCTTCCTTCCTTCCTTCCTTCCTTCCTTCCTTCCTTCCTTCCTTCCTTCCTTCCTTCCTTCCTTCCTTCCTTCCTTCCTTCCTCCCTTCCTCCCTCCCTTCCTCCCTCCCTCCCTTCCTTCCTTCCTTCCTTCCTTCCTTCCTTCCTTCCTTCCTTCCTTCCTTCCTTCCTCCCTCCCTTCCTGTCTTACAGCTCTCACACATCTGATGTTCAAGTCTTGCACTTCTCAAACATCTGGCGTTTATTCTATGTGGCTCCTCTGATCTCTTTGGCCCCTCTGATCAAGGCCAGGACTTCAATTTCTCCTAGAATGTATGGTAGAGAGCCAGCCCTCTCAAGTTGCCTTTTCTCCCAGGGGTGTGATTCCAGGAGAACTCCAGGTTCCACCTGGGGGTTGGCAACCCTAGATTTCCATGCTGGCAGCCCTCCAGATTGCAAGGAGCTTGCCAATCCCAGGCAAAAAATGTTTCTCCAAGCAGGCAGGGAGAGTCCTGAAAAAAGCTTTCCTGACCCAAGAGGGGAGGGGGGGAGAGTGTGTTTAGCTGCCTGGCAGTGGAAGGAGTGGCGTAAGGGTGTGTGTGTGTGTGTTGCGTGCAAAGTCAATGCAATCTGGTCCCTGTGTGGTCCAGAGAGGGGGTAGCGTGTGTGGTCCTTCTCCAGCCCCGCTCATCTGTTCAAAGGCTGCTAACTGCTTGCTGAATGACCACGGCTGTTTACTTTAGCTCTGTCTGCACCAACAGAGCTCGCATCGCTGTCTTCCACCAGCTGGGCTGACTCAGGACCCCTAAGTGAGGTAGGGAGAGAGAGAGAGTGAGTGAGAGAGCAAGAGAGAGAGAGAGGGAGAGCTGTGTGAAGCTACAAAGAGAGAGAGAGAGATGCGGGGAAGGGAGGATTCTGCAAACCGACTGCAGCATAAATCACAGCGAACAATTTATAGGCCTTTCTCCCCTTCTTCTATCGCTCCCACCCCTCATTCCATCTCTCCAACAGGGCAGGCTCGTAAATTTTCAGTCCATGAGTGCTGGCAGAAAGAGTTTTCATGTCCCTGACAGTGGCAATAAAAATATGCAGATGGATACAGTGGTGGAGGGAGAGGGGTTTTTTTGGGGGGGAGGGGGAAGGAGAGATGTATCTGGGGATTGTCTGGTTATTCAGGGTGGGCATTTTGCCGCATGGACAAGTTGCAACTGCGTGGGTCACGTAAGAAGTCCCGGTTGAGCGTGCCGTTATCATTGTCCGCTGGCAAAGGGGTGTGCATGCGTTTGCGCAGATTTTGCGATGCGCACCTATGATGCTGTTTTTCTCGCCATAGCTACGGCTGAGTGACGGAGCACCTCTTTGGCAAGCCCGAGGTCTTGGGTTAGGTCTCTGGCCTCTTCAGTGAAAAGGTCTTGAGTAGCAGGTGGAGAACTTTGCAAGCAAAGCGTCACCCAGTTGGTAATAGGCCCTGATAGGGCTCTATTTTTGTAGCAGCAACTCCTTTGCATATTAGGCCACACACCCCTGATGTCGCCAATCCTCCAAGAGCTTACAGAGCTCTTCTTTCAGAGCCTACTCTAAGCTGCAGGAAGATTGGCTACATCGAGGTTAAAAAAAGGTCAAGGTAGTCCCCTGTGCAAGCGCCAGTCGTTTCTGACTCTGGGGTGACGTTGCTTTCACAACGTTTTCACGGCAGACTTACGGAGTGGTTTGCCCTTGCCTTCCCCAGTCGTCTACACTTCCCCCCCGGCAAGCTGGGGACTCATTTTACCGACCTTGGAAGGATGGAAGGCTGAGTCAACCTTGAGACGGCTACCTGAACCCAGCTTCCGCCGGGATCGAACTCAGGTCACGAGCAGAGAGTTCCGACTGCAGTACTGCAGCTTTACCACTCTGCGCCACGGGGCTCTCTCTACATCAAGGAGGTTTGGCCTAATATGCAAAGGCGTTCCTGCTACACACAAAAAAAAGCCCTGGTTCTGGAGAGCCCGATCTTAGAAGCTAAGCAAGGTCCGGCCTGGTTAGTATTTGGACGGAAGACCACCAAGGAAGTCCCGGGTTGCTACGCAGAAGCAGGCAACGGCCAACCACCTCGGAACGTCTCTTGACTTGAAAGCTCCACGAAGAGTCGCTTGACGCTGGCTGACCGTGCTCAGCTTCCGAGATCTGATGAGGTCAGTCTAACCTGACTGTCGCTTGAGCTTTGGAGGATGACCAAGTGCCACAAAAACCAGTGACACGATAACGTCAGTTCATCCTCAAGGCGTTGCAAGGCTCGAGAGCAACGGAAGCGGCTCCCCCCGGTGGAACTCTACATTTGTAGTCTTATACAGGGCTTCTTCTACAGCAGGAAGTCATTTACATATTAGGCCACATCCCTTGACCTCACCATCATCTTGCGTAGGGCTTTTTGGTAGGGAAAGCCCAGCAGAACCTCACCTATTAAGCCACACACCCATGACACCAAGCCTGCCGGAACTGCGTTCCTGCTCAAAAAAACCCCACTCCTGGTCTTATACAGTCAATGCTTATACACTTTTCTAAGCCCAGCAGGAACTCGTTTGGATATTAGACCATTCCCCCTGACATCACCATTGTTTTGTACACGGCTTTTTTGGGGTAGAAGGAGCCCAATGGGAACTCATTTGCCTTTCAGGTCATACCCCCTGACATCACTATTGTTTTACAGGGTATTTTTTGTACAAAAAGCCCAGCAGGAATTTATTTGCATATTGGGCCACACCTCCCAGACACCAAGCTACCTGGAACTGCATTTCTGTGCGTTCCTACTAAAAAAAAAAAGCCCTGCCAATAAATAATAAAGTAAGGTTTCCCCCAAACAATTAAATGCATTGGTTTCACGAAATTTCGACCACAGATTGCTGGCTGTAAACAAATTTCTCAGTTCACATTAATCCGGGCTGTTTCACTTTTTATTTTATTTTTTTTTTTAAAAAAAATATATAGAACAGAAACGAAATGGCCACTTTTCAATTTAATCAATGCCAGTTTCAGTCTTCAAGCCTGGGTCATACAGGAACGGTGACCGAAAGATCTGGAGTAGATTAAAATGACATTAACCAATTTGTTGCTTCAATGTAAATAAGTTCACGTTTGCCCCAACCTCGGGATCAGTGCTTATCTGAGAAGGACTCATCTGATGATCTCTGGTCCACAAAAGCTTACGCCGATATAAAACAATTAATCCTTAAGGTCACATAAGACCCTTGGGTTTTTTTTTCCTTTCCTTTTTGCTGAGCTACTTTAGGAATCATACAAATAAGGAAGCAAAACATTCGAGGTGAAGCAGACGTTATTGCAATCGTTGCCTCCCTTGCTCTTTGTCCGCAGCAACACAAGAACCAAAACATCTCCACCCCAAAAGCCTTGGCTGCGCCAATAAAACTGGCCGTTGCCAAAGCTTTCGTCGATTAATCTGTTCAGGGGAGTCGAACTCATCTGTTATGAGGGCTGGATTTGACATAAACGAGACCTTGTTGAGCTGGGACATGTCGGGTTGGGCCGAGCCATATCCGGGCTGGCCCATGTGCGTACCTATTTAAGATCAGGTAGCAGAGGGGCAAATCTGCAGTGGGAGCCCTCTGCTCACGGCCTGAGTTCGATCCCAGCGGAAGCTGGTTCAGGTAGCCGGCTCCAGGTTGACTCAGCCTTCTATCCTTCCGAGGTTGGTCAAATGAGTACCCAGCTTGCTGGGGGGGGGGAAAGTGTAGATGATTGGGGAAGGCAATGGCAAACCACCCCATTAAAAGTCTGCCGTGAAAACGTTGTGAAAGCAACGTCACCTCAGAGTTGGAAACGACTGGTGCTTGCACAGGGGACTACCTTTACCTTTTTAGCAGAGATATAAATTTTATAAAGAACACAGACAAACAAAAATATATTTTAAAAAAACCCCTCAAAACATGCTTAAAATGCTAGCACTCATTGGTCTTAAAGATGCTTTCTTTGTATTTCTCCCATGGGATCCAGGGAAATGGGCAAAGGAAGCTCTGGCTCTTTCCTTCGCTCCCCAGGGGACTGGGGGGGAGCCTCAGCCAATAGAAGGGAGAGAGGCTTGGCTCAGTAGCTCTGCTGTGCAATTGAGAGAGCCTGGCAAAGCAAGCTATTCCTCCCCCCTTCCTCCCCAAGGGAGGCACCTCAGCCAATGGAGAAAACAGAGACTGCTCTGTAGCTCCTGTGCCATTGAGCAAGCCTGGCAAAGCAAGCTGTGATGCAGAAGGAAGCAAGATATAGGAAGAAGAAAGCAGATGACAGCCAGTTGCTTGGAGGCCTGACAGGAACCCTCCGGAGGCCTGATTCGGACCCCAAACTGCATGTTTGACACCCCTGATCTAGCTAAACAGCTTGAATCCTGCTGCAAATCTCAACCAAAACAAAAACAGCATAAGGATCCCCAAACCTAAAAGCACAATTGTCGATTCCACCATTTATTCTATGTGTTATCCGACTCCTACAGTATTACTTTCTACTTTTCTAATTCCTCTCTCTCTCTTTTACACTGTTTATGACATCTGGTGTCTAATACTTCCCACCCCCCCACCCCCCATGTCATTTTAGCGATCCCAGGCCTCTTGTGCTTTGACTGCATCGTTTCACACCACATAAGCCTCCTTGAGTCTCATGGAGAAAGGCGGGCTATAAATAAAGTAAGTAAATGCAAGTCAGCTCTGTTCATGTTAAAAAAAACACAACGGACTCTCACGGGGCTTATGTTCCAGGCCTTGCCACTGTGCAGCCACCCTTGAGCATAGCTGTATCCAGGCCTTGAATTCAGCAGGAGCTCACAGGAGCACAGCTCCTGAACCTTTCTGAGGGTTTCCCCTCCTCCTCCCCACCTACCTTGTCCATTAGGGTTGCCAAGTCCAATTCAAGAAATATCTGGGGACTTTGGGGGTGGAGCCAGGAGACCTTGGGGGGTGGAGCCAGGAAACATTACGGGTGGAGCCAAGATCAAGGCTGTGACAAGCATCATTGAACTCCAAAGGGAGTTCTGGCCATCACATTGAAAGGGACACCTCTTCAATGCCTTCCTTCCATAGGAAATAATGAAGGATAGGGGCACCTTCTTTTGGGGCTCATAGAATTGGACCCCCTGGTCCAATCTTTTTGAAACTTGGGGGGTATTTTGGGGAGAGGCACTGGATGCTATACTGAAAATTTGGTACCTCTACCCCCCAAAACAGCCCCCCCCAGAGCCCCAGATACCCGCAGATCAATTCTCCATGATTTTCTATGGGAATAAATCTCCATAGGGAATAATAGAGCTCCCAGCAGACATTTCCCTCCCCTCCCCCCACTTTCTGACGACCCTGAAGCGGGGGGAGGGCCTCCAAACCGGGGGATCCCCTGCCCCCACCTGGGGATTGGCAGCCCTATTGTCCATTGAATAGGAGGTGCAGCTGCATAACAATCCCTGGATTAGGAGAGCGGGCAGCCAGCCAGCCACCAGGGGCTTTGCCACACCCCCAGCAGCCCTCATTAACCCCTGGAGAAGCCCGCACCACCCTTTCTCCACTTCTTATGTGATTTTGGGTGGCGGGTGGCGTGCTGGCCTTTTGACTGTTGGTGGGGCAGCCCAGGAGAGCCCTGGGAGAATGAGGCTTGCTTGGATTGGCTGAAACTCTAGGCATCCCAAGCAGGCCTCGCTCACCCAGAGCTCTCCTTTCTTGCGTCGGGTTGCTTTTGGCTGGTGGAATGGCATATGCTAATGAGCTCCACCATCTGTTTTTCTACAAAATGACCCTTGGTTGTAGCAATAATTCTTCCCCTTTGCACAGTGGGTTCAGGTATCCCAAGTGCTTCATTGAGCCTGCTTTGGCGGGGAGGGCGGGATATAAATCCAATAAAATAACAACAACAACAAATCTGCTCACTGTCCATGGGACGACCCTGGCTGCGACGTAAGCAATATCCCCATTTTACGGGTGGGGCTGAGCCAGTGGCTTGCCGAAAGCCCTGGAGAAAACTGCGACAGAGGTGAGACTCCAGCCAGAGACACCCTGACACTCCATTCATTCATTCATACAAGGATGGGGTGAGTCATCATAGAATCATAGAGTTGGAAGGGACCTCCAGGGTCATCTAGTCCAACCCCCTGCACAACGCAGGAAACTCACAAACACCTCCCCCCTAAATTCACAGGATCTTCATTGCTGTCAGAGGGCCATCTAGCCTCTGTTTAAAAACCTCCAAGGAAGGAGAGCCCACCACCTCCCGAGGAAGCCTGTTCCACCGAGGAACCGTTCTAATGGTCAGGCAGTTCATAGAATCACAGAGTTGGAAGGGACCTCCAGGGTTATCTAGTCCAACCCCCTGCACAAGGCAGGAAACTCACCAACACCTCCTCCTAAATTCACAGTATCTTCATTGCTGTCAGAGGGCCATCTAGCCTCTGTTGAAAAACCTAGAATCTTAGAGTTGGAAGAGACCTCCAGGGCCACCTAGTCCAACCCCCTACACAATGCAGGAAACTTCACAAACACCTCCCCCTACATTCACAGGATCTTCATTGCTGTCAGAGGGCCATCTAGCCTCTGTTGAAAAACCTAGAATCTTAGAGTTGGAAGGGACATCCAGGGACATCTAGTCCAACCCCCTGCACAAGGAAGGAAACTCACCAACACCTCCCCCTAAATTCACAGGATCTTTATTGCTGTCAGAGGGCCATCTAGCCTCTGTTGAAAAACCTAGAATCTTAGAGTTGGAAGGGACCTCCAGGGCCATCTAGTCCAACCCCCTGCACAATGCAGGAAACTCACAAACATCTCCTCCTAAATTCACAGGATCTTCCTTGCTGTTAGATGGCCATCTAGCCTCTATTTCAAAACCTCCAGGGAAGGAGAGCCCACCACCTCCCGAGGAAGCCTGTTCCACTGAGGAATTGCTCTATTGGTCAAGAAGTTCTTCCTAATGTTGAGCCGGAAAGTCTTTTTATTTTATTTCAACCCATTGGTTCTGGTTCTACCTTCCAGGGCCACAGAAAACAATTCCACACCATCCTCTATAGGACATCCCTTCAAGTCCTTTAAGATGGTGATCCTATCACCTCTCAGCTGCCTCCTCTCCAGGCTAAACATCCCCAGCTCTTTCAACTTTTCCTCATAGGACTCAGTCTCCAGACCCCTCACCCTCGTCCCCCTCCTCTGGACCCGTTCCAGCTTGTCTATATCCTTCTTAAAATGTGGTGCCCAAAACTGAACACGGTACTTCAGGTGAGGTCTTACCAGAGCAGAGTAAAGCGATACCATCACATCACGCCATTTATCAACATGGTAAAGCGATACCATCATGCTCTGAATTCTTGGTGCTTGGAGGGGGGGACAGTGGGAGGGCTTCTAGTGTCCTGGCTCCACTGGTGGATCTCCTGATGGCCCCTGGGTTTTGGCCACTGTGTGACAGAGTATTGGACCGGATGGGCCACTGGCCTGATCCAACATGGCTTCTCTTGGACATTCGTGAGTTCTTGTGGACATTCCACGAAATTGCTGAGCAGTCGGGTGAGAACAGATAAAAGGAAGTGCTTCTTCACCCAAAGGGTGATTAACACTAGGAAGCTCTTCAGAGATTTGCTGCCACTTAGCAAGTGGTAGCTTTTTGAGGAGACAGAGAGGCACTGGAGGGCAACATAAGGGTGGGAGAGAGGCGGGACCCAGATGCGGGCGTTTTTGAACGTGCAGTTTGAAGCCGGCTGTGGGGAGTGCCTTTGTTGGCCCAAACAGGTCGTCTGCATTCAGCCCAGGTCTCTGCTTCCTCTCCGTGTCCTCCAGGCTGACCCTTAAGGAACCTGTTTGGTGAGAGAAGCATCAGCGTCTAAAGGAGCATGAAGTTAGTCAGAAGGTTATCTTGTTTGCCTGCAGGAAAGGAAATCGTCCAGGAGGAGTGGAGCTGGGAGCAAATTGGCCCAATGCCCTCGTGGGCGCCAGCCTCTGTACCTCCAGAAGTCCTTTGACCCCTAAAATTAACCTCTAGTGGCTTGGGTCGCATGTCGATTAAAACGAGACCACAGTGGCCGAGGCTGCTTAGGATAACACAGCTACACGGTTGACATTTGCCCCGGTTTCAAGTTGAGTTTCAGGGTGGAGTTTTTGGCCCCGTATCTAGACGTATATCTCAGCTCTCCTTAGGGTTGGCTCAGTAGGAAAACGAATGCGATTAGGACAACAAGATTCAAGTCCAGGAGCAAACAAGATTATCGGGGCTTAAGCTTTTGAGAGTCTAAAGTCACCTTTGTCAGTTGCCGTTCACGAAACCTGAAATGGGTTTCTGAAACAAAAACAAATCACTAATACATTCTCGCTCACTCTCTCTCTTGTTTCTGTCTGCCTTCTTTAATGCATCTGAGCCAGCCCTGAATCCTGTTTGTAGCTTTGACATGTGCTTGTGAAATAAAAATAAGATAGTTTCTGAGTTAATGCAAAGTGCTTCCCCCCCCTTCTGCAGTGCAGGTATGGAGATTTGAAGAAGAGACTGCCAGCTACCAGAGCAGGGGTGGCCAAACTGTGGCTCGGGAGCCACATGTGGTTCTTTCACACATATAGTGTGGCTCTTGAAGCCCCCACCACCCCATTGGTCAGATTTGAGAAGGCATTTCTCTCTTTTAATCACTTCTCCAGGCTAAATCAGCTGGTGGCTTGGAGAATGCATTTAAAGTTGCTTTCTTTCCACCTCTCCATCTTCCTGCCTGCCTGCTCTCAAATACCTGATTTCATGCCTTGCAGCTCTCAAACATCTGACATGTATTCTACATGGCTCTTACATTGAGCAAGTTTGGGCACCCTTGCTCCAGAGCAAAAGAGACATTGGGCGTTTTCGCACTCACGTTCAGCCGGCGCGACCCCCCTCTTCACCGCGCAGGATCTGCGCGGATTTCGCACTAAATGCCGCGGAGCAGCCGGAAGAGCCGGAAACTCCTGTCGCAAAAGCCGCGCAAACGGAAACTGCTTTTTGGCGGTTTACGTTTGAGCGGCTTTTGCGCCGGGAGTTTCCGGCACAAAAGGCTGCTCCGCGGCATTTAGTGCGAAATCCGCGCAGATCCTGCGCTGTGAAGAGGGGGGTCGCGCCGGCTGAAGGTGAGTGCGAAAACACCCTTAAGCAAAAATCATTCCCAGCACCTCTCTTTTTAAAATGGCTGATATAATGCTCCTGTATAGCTCTATGATGTGGCCTCAATTGCAATCCTATAGTTTTGGTCATCGTATCTCCAAAAGAAGACGAATTGCAGATTTATGCCCCTCCCTTCTCTCTGAATCAAAGACTCAGAGCGGCTTACAATCTTTTTTATCTTCTTCTTCCACAACAGACACCCTGTGAGGTGGGTGGGGCTGAGAAGCTCTCACAGAAGCTGCCCTTTCAAGGACAACTCTTGCCAGAGCTATGGCTGACCCAAGGCCATTCCAGCAGCTGCAAGTGGAGGAGTGAGGAATCAAACCCGGTTCTCCCAGATAAGAGCCGACACACTTAACCACTACACCAAACTGACTCTCTAAAAGGATATTGCAGAGCTGGAAAAAAGTACAGAGGAGAGCAACCAAAATGATTCGGGGGTTGGGGCATCTTCCCTAGGAGAAAAGGCTGAAAAATCTGGGACTTTTCCGTTTAGAAAATAGATGACTAACGGGGGACATGATAAGAGTTTTATAAAATTATGCATTGGGGTGGGGAGAGCTGATAAAAAGAAATTTTGCTCCCTCTCCCGAAATAGTAGTGCTCAGGGGCATCCAATAAAGCTGACGGGCAGTAGGTTCAGGACGGACGCAAGGATATACCGCTTTACGCAGAGCGAGACTGTGGCAATTGCTGCCAGAGAATGTAATGATGGCCACAGGACAAACAGCTTGAAAGGAGGATTATGAGACAGATTCATGAAGGATCAATCTATCAATGGCTACTAACCACTTTTTGGGAGGACCTCTTCCATTATGTTATGGTTTTGATGATGATGATGACGACAACATTGGTTTTATACCTCACCCTCCACTCCGAATTTCAGAGTCTCAGAGCGGCTCACAATCTCCTTTATCTTCCTCCCCCACAACAGACACCCTGTGAGGTAGATGAAGATATTGGATTTATATCCCGCCCTCCACTCCGAAGAGTCTCAGAGCGGCTCACAATCTCCTTTCCCTTCCTCCCCCACGACAGACACCTTGTGAGGAGATGAAGATATTGGATTTATATCCCGCCCTCCACTCCGAAGAGTCTCAGAGCGGCTCACAATCTCCTTTCCCTTCCTCCCCCACAACAGACACCCTGTGAGGTGGGTGGGGCTGAGAGAGCTCTCACAGCAGCTGCCCTTTCAAGGACAACCTCTGGCAGAGCTATGGCTGACCCAAGGCCATTCCAGCAGGTGCAAGTGGAGGAGGGGGAATCAAACCCGATTCTCCCAGATAAGAGTCCAAATCAAGAAATATCTGGGGACTTTGGGGGTGGAGCCAGGAGACATTGGGGGCGGAGCCAGGAGCAAGGGTATGACAAGCATAATTGAACTCCAGGGGAGTTCTGGCCATCACATTTAAAGGGACAGCACACTTTTTAAAATGTCTTCCTTCCATAGAAAATAATGAAGGATAGGGGCACCTTCTTTTGGGGCTCATAGAATTGGACCCCCTGGTCCAATCGTTTTGAAACTTGGGGGGTACTTTGGGGAGAAGCACTAGATACTATACTGAAAATTCAGTGCCTCTACCTCAAAACACAGCTTCCCCAGAGCCACCAAAACCTCCAGATCAATTCCCCACTATATCCTATGAGAATTGATCTCCACAAAGGGAATGAATGAAGTGCTCAGCAGACGTTTTCCTCTCCCCCTCCCCATTTCTGGCAACTCTGAAGTGAGGGATTGGCCTCTCTACTCACGAGTTGCTGCTAACTTCTTCAAAGTAACACAGACACACCATCCCAAGAGGAAGCCTTTCAATTGGAGACTGAAGCCTCCGGAGGTGGAAAGGCACATGGTCCTCTGGGGGCGGGGCTTCCCCCCACCGGCAAGCTGACTGGGGGCGGGAAGGAGCCTGGTAAAGTGGAAGAACCCCTGCTGGGACCTGGGGATTGGCAAGCCTATCCCAGAGCCAGGAGGCAACACCAGGGAAAGGCCTCGGCCTCCATGCCCTGTTGGTGGTCCTCCAGGGGAACTGGTTGGCCACTGTGTGAGGCAGGATGCTGGACTAGATGGACCCTCCCTGGTCTGACCCAGCAGGGCTCTTCTGACGTTCTTCTCAGGGGAAGGCCTCAGCCTCTCTGCCCTGTTGTTGGCCCTCCAGAGGAACTGCTTGGCCACTGTGTGAGGCAGGATGGTGGACTAGATAGACCCTCCCTGGTCTGATCCAGCAGGGCTCTTCTGATGTTCTTATGAAGGCCTTGGCCTCTCTGCCCTGTTGTTGGTCCTCCAGGGGAACTGGTTGGCCCCTGTGTGAGACAAGATGGTGGACTAAATGGACTATTGCTCTGATCCAGCAGGACTCTTCTTACGCTCTTATGACTCAGGACTAATGTATTTATGGGCCAGCCAGTCAGTTTTATTTGGGATTGCGCTTGACTAATTTAGTTTGTATTTATTGGCGGTCTTAATTGGAGATTGCAAATGGTGCTTTTTATGTGTTGTTATAACTGTCATTTCATTTATATTGCCTGTTGCTCTGCGTTCCGCAAGGTAGAAAGGCAGCTAAGAAATGCTTTAGCTAAATAAATAAGATACATAAAGTCAGAACGGGCTTGTGGGGGCTTTCAAAGCAAGTGAAAAGTGGAGGTGGTTTGCCATCACCAGCAGAGCATTCATTGGTTGGTCTTCACGGGGGGTTTTCTTGCGCAGGAACGCAGTTCAGACAGGTTAAAACGGATAGAAGGAAGTACTTCTTCACCCAAAGGTGATTAACATGTGGAATTCACTGCCACAGGAGGTGGTGGCGGCCACAAGTATAGCCACCTTCAAAAAGGGTTTAGATAAAAATATGGAGCACAGGTCCATCAGTGGCTATTAGCCACAGTGTATGTGTGTATATAAAATTTTTTGCCACTGTGTGACACAGAGTGTTGGACTTGATGGGCCGTTGGCCTGATTCCAACATGGCTTCTCTTATGTTCTTCTGTGACACAGAGTGTTGGACTGGATGGGCCTCTGGCCTGATCCAACAGGGCTTCTCTTATGTTCTTCTGTGACACAGAGTGTTGGACTGGATGGGCCATTGGCCTGATCCAACATGGCTTCTCTTATGTGACACAGAGTGTTGGACTGGATGGGCCACTGGCCTGATCCAACAGGGCTTCTCCTATGTTCTTCTGTGACACAGAGTGTTGGACTGGATGGGCCTCTGGCCTGATCCAACAGGGCTTCTCTTATGTTCTTCTGTGACACAGAGTGTTGGACTTGATGGGCCGTTGGCCTGATCCAACATGGCTTCTCTTATGTTCTTCTGTGACACAGAGTGTTGGACTTGATGGCCGTTGGCCTGATCCAACATGGCTTCTCTTATGTTCTTATGTTCTTCTGGCTGGCTTCATGTCAGGGGTGTGGCCTAATATGCAAATGAGTCCCTGCTGGGCTTTTTCTACAAAAAAAGCCCTGACTGCAGTACTATTGAAGTTTTTTTGCAGCAAGAACTCCTTTGTATACTAGGGACACCCCTCCCCCCCGATGTAGCCAATCCTCCTGTAGTTTACAGTAACCCTGTACTAAGAGCCCTGTAAGCTCTTGGGAGATTGGCTACATCAGGGGTGTGTGGCCTATTATACAAAGGGATTCCTGCTACAAAAAAGCCCTGATGATATTAATAATAATAATAAAAAAAAAATCAGAAGAGAGGTGACAGTCCCTTTCAGAGAAAAGTGGTGTCAAGTCATAGCCGACTTCTGGTGACCCTCACTTTGGGTTTCCTTGGTGGTCTCACTTCCAAATACTAATCAGGGCTGATTCTGCTTAGCTTCTAAGAACTGGCTAGCCTCGGACATCCAGGCTACATACATGCTTACTTCAGAGTAAATCCCACTGAAATCAAGAGATCTTGCTTCTGAGTGTACATAAGAACATAAGAGAAGCCATGATGGATCAGGCCAATGGCCAATCCAGTCCAACACTCTGTGTCACATAAGAACACAAGAGAAGCCATGTTGGATCAGTCCAATGGCCCATCCAGTCCAACACTCTGTGTCACAGAAGAACATGAGAGAAGCCATGCTGGATCAGGCCAATGGCCAATCCAGTCCAACACTCTGTGTCACAGAAGAACATAAGAGAAGCCAAGTTGGATCAGTCCAATGGCCCATCCAGTCCAACACTCTGTGTCACAGAAGAACATAAGAGAAGCCATGATGGATCAGGCCAATGGCCAATCCAGTCCAACACTCTGTGTCACACAGTGGCCAAAAAACCCCAAGTGCCATCAGGAGGTCCACCAGTGGGGCCAGAACACTGGAAGCCCTCCCACTGTGCCCCCCAAGCACAATAAATAGAGAGCATTACTGCCCCAGAAAGAGAGTTCCAACAATACACTGTGGCTAATAGCCACTGATGGACCTCTGCTCCATATGTTTCTCCAATCCCCTCTTGATGCTGTCTATGCTTGTAGCCGCCGCCACCACCTCCTGTGGCAGTGAATTCCACATGTTAATCACCCTTTGGGTGAAGAAGGACTTCCTTTTATCAGCTCTAAGCCGACTGCTCAGCAATTTCATTGAATGCCCACGAGTTCTCGTATTGTGAGAAAGGGAGAAAAGTACTTCTTTCTCTACTTTCTCCATCCCATGCATGATCTTGTAAACCTCTATCATGTCACCCCTCAGTCGACATCAGCGGGTTCAGGCTCCCAAAGGCCTCCAGGGCTTGGCCCATGCCAGACACGTGTCAGTTAGCAACCCCACGCAATTGACAAATGGCCAGTTTCAGGATTAGCTGGCTTTTATGCACTCTGGGTTGTTTGCTTTTGCTCGGGTTTCGGGAGATCAACTGTCAAATCTCGGAAGTCTCGATCTTGGCTTCTCCCGCAAGTTGCTGGGGCTGCAGGAGGGGAGTGGCAGATCTGTCACTGGACAAGGGATTGGTGGCAGCCTCTTGGGAAGAAAGCCAGCAAGGCCAAGCAGGTAGGGAAGGCCTCAGGTGAAGGTCTTGGCCCCTCTGCCCTATTGGCTAGGTTTGCCAATCCACAGGCGGAGACAGGGGATCCCCTGATTTGGAGGCTTTCCCTTTCTTCAGGGTTATCAGAAAGCAGGGTGTGGGGGAATGTCTGCTGGGCACTCCATTATACCCTATGCAGACTGATTCCCATAGGGTATAATGAAGAATTGATCCATGGGTACCTGGGACTCTGGAGGGGGGGTGTTTATGAGGTACAGGCACCAAATTTTCAGCACAGCATCCAGTGCTTTTCCTCAAAACACCCCCCCAACTTTTAAAGAGATTGGGTTAGGGGGGTTCCAACGCTATGAGTCCCCAAACAAGGTGCCCCTATCGTATCCTTATTTCCAAATGGAGGGGAGGCATTTAAAAGGTGCATGGTCCCTTTAAATGTGATGGCCTGAATGCCCTTAGGAGTTCAGTCATGCTTTTCACACCCTTGCTCCTGGCTCCACTTCCAAAGTCCCCAGATGTATTTATTTTTTTCGTTTTAAAAAAGTTTTATTACTTTTCTAGAAACATAGGGGAAAGGGGAAAGACGAATAGAGAGTTAAGAATACAGATAACAATACCAATATAATCTAGTCTGCGTGAAAATACTTCCTTAGAATGGAATATTATTAAAATGTTGCTGTTTGATTTACGCTGTATCATCGTAAAATGTTCTAGAGCTTGTAAATCTTCATTTAAACGATCTATTTAAGCGTACATTTCTAGTATATATGATATACATTACAGGAGATAGAGATAAAAGTTCACACCAAGAAGTCTTAAGTATTTAACCACACATAGAATTTCACCCAATATATATATATATTTTTTGCTTCTTCCTTAGGCTTCCCAGCAAGCAACTGGGATAAGTAGTCCATCTCAGCCGTTTCCAATATTTTCTCCGTCAAGTCTGATCTCGTGGGGCTAGGGTTGCCAAGTCCAATTCAAGAAATATCTGGGGACTTTGGGGGTGGAGCCAGGATACTTTGGGGGTGGAGCCAGGAGACATTGGGGTGGAGCCAAGATCAAGGCTGTGACAAGCATAATTGAACTCCAAAGGGAGTTCTGGTCATCACATTTAAAGGGACAGCACACCTTTTCAATTCCTTCCTTCCATAGGAAATAATGAAGGATAGGGGCACCTTCTTTTGGGGCTTATAGAATTGGACCCCCTGGTCCAATCTTTTTGAAACTTGGGAGGTATTTTGAGGAGAGGGACTAGATGCTGTACTGAAAATTTGGCACCTCTACCCCAAAACACAGCCCCCCCAGAGACCCACGGATCATTTCTCCATGATTTTCTATGGGAATAAATCTCCATAGAGAATAACAGAGTTCCCAGCAGACATTTCCCTCCCCTCCCCCCCGTTTTCTGACGACCCTAAAGCGGGGGGAGGGTCTCCAAACCGGGGGATCCCCTGCCCCCACCTGGGGATTGGCAACAGATATTTTTTGAGTCAGACCTGGCAACCCTATTGCTGGGCCTCCGGAGGGAAATTTTTGGGGAGTGGTGGAGGCGATTCTGTCCAGTGACAAACTTGCTTTAGTCCTGAATTTCAGATTCAGTTGTACTCTAGTGGTACTTTCTCTCCCATCGCATTCCAGAGTCCTGTGGATGGTTTGTGCAACTGATTTTTTTTTTCTTTAAAGCCACACGTATACATACACACGGTCCGATTTCATTGACCGTCTGGGTGCGTGAGTTGCTTGTGGGGGGCATCAATGAGTTTATGGCCTTGGAACAGGATGGTTTTGTTTGCACAGATCCTCATGTGCGTACTTTATTAGCCTTTGTGGAGACACGGCTAAACTCAAGGATTATCGATAATCCAATTTTACTAAACAGTGCAGGTTATAAAAGAGGGAGAGGGGGGAGAGCGATTCTGCAGTTGGAATATTGAGTTACCGAAGGGCATTCCAAAACCTGTCTGAGTTGATAAAAGTGATCCTGAATTATGATTTGATAGATTTTTATTGGCTCCCCTGTTTGCCCGACATCCTGTCCTAAAGTCCTTTCTTAAAGCACACACACACACCAGTGAAAATCTGGCTGTATTGCTAAACAGGACTACCCGGGAGACCAGGTTTGGGGGTAGAGTGAAAGGAAGTTGAAAGTGTAAAGCTTGCCACTGCTGAATTTGTGGACTCTGATACAAGCCTCTCTTTCTCATGCCCTATGTCAAATATGAGGCCAATAATCCTGGCCAGAGGTCCCCAAGCAGTGCTTAAAGGCTCAATGGTACCTCCTGATCGCTTTCTTGGTGCCTGACATGTTTTTTAAAAGCAGGCAGGACCAAGGCGGGGCTTTTAATTTAGGGTTGCCAAGACTTTTGCTGCTGCACCCGATTTTCGGTCGTGCCTCGAACCATTCCTGCCATGTCTTGATGGTTAAAAATTCAGCCAGAGAAGAAGCAATTGTGAAACGGGAACAATGGAGTACTATCTCGTTCACTAAGTACCTCTCATGCATAGCTGCGTTTGGATCTTCATGCTTTTGGATCTGAAAAGAACTTTGGAAGGTATGAATTCATATTCAGATTACAGGCCCCTGCTGGTGGAACCAGCTACCGGAAGAGGTGAGGGCCTTGTGGAACCTTGGGCAGTTCCCCAAGGCCTGTAAGACGGTCCTCTTCCGGTTGGCATATAACTGACTGGTACCTAAAAACTGCAAAGGAAGGTTGTAGAATAGCACTACACCGTTAGATCGTTTTCTCGTTTTAACTGCTGTAAATTATTTAATGTATTTTAATATTTATTAACCTTATTGTTCTGAATTTTATGTTGTAAGCCGCCCTGAGCCCGCCTCGGTGGGGAGGGTGGGATATAAATTGAATAAATAAATAAATAAATAAATATTTACCATTGGACTTTAATGAACTTTCTTTGAAAGTGGTTTCCCCACTTCATCAAATTCCTTCTTTTGTTGTTATATGAGGCTTGATTTATTTTTTTCCAAAATAATAACTTATTGAATAATTGTGAAATACAGAAACTAAATGAAAGTTGTGTATACATCCACGTAACTTTATACTTTCTGTTTGTGTGCACAAAATATTACATAATAAGAAAAAGAAGGAAAAAGGAAAAAAAATTTTTCAGTAAAAACCTTTTTGTACTTTTAAGGAACAATAATTATAATACAAATATTAATAAACCGCATTAATTGCTTCTAAAAATGAGTAACATTGATCTTCTTTTGCTAAATACTCAAGAAAAGGGAACCATACTGTCACAAATTTCAATTCATAATCGTCTGAATCTTGCTGAGTAAGAGAAACTGTAATTTTACCTGAGACATATTTCACATACTTTGTCCATCCAATTTGAAATTGATAAAGATGTAAGAGTCTTCCAGTTTGATATGAGGCTTGATTTATCGTTATATGTGGTTTAAGTTTCATTATATGTGGCTTGATTTCCAATATTTATATGAGGCTTTTATGATTTATACGAGGCTTTGTTATGATTATATGTGGCTTGATTTTCTATAATTGGTTATTTTTTTAAAAAAATATGAATTTCCAGCTTCTTTGATTTCTTATTAGAGGCTGGTTGCGTGGAACTTGGGGTTCTCCTACTTCTGCTTTTCTGTGAACTCTCTTTGGTTGCTTAATTCCTCATTGGGGGCGGGGGATCCCCAGGTTTGGAGGCCCTCGCCCCTGCTTCAGGGTTATCAGAAAGCAGGAGGGATGTCTGCTGAGTACTCCATTATACTCTATGCAGACCAGTCCCCATGGGGGTATATCAGGCCACACCCCCTGGCATCACCATTGTTTCACACCATTTTTTCCTACAAAAAAGCCCAGTAGGAACTCATTTCCATATTAGGCCACAACCCTAATAACTGTGTTCCTGCTTGTCATGATCCTGGGCCTGGTGAGGCCTGCAGGCCCCAGGGAAGCCTGCTTAGAAGTTACTGGGAAAAGCCTACATCTCCCAGGATCCCCTCTGTCCCTCTGATTGGGCGGTGAGGGTTTTGGAGGGAAACAGGCCCAGAGAGGGGTGGGGCCTGGGAAGAGAATACAAAGGCCAAGCCCAGGAAGTGGGTGTTCTTTGCCTGGAAGGCTTAGCTAGAGGCAGGCTGTTGCCTGGAGAGCTGGAAGCAAGGGAAAGGCCCTTACCCAAGTGTGTGTGTGTGGGGGGTAAGTGTACTATTAGAGTAGAGACTGTAGAGATAGACGTGTTAGGGCATTTGTTTATTTTCCCTTCACCCTTTTACTGGTTAATGCATAGGGTTGCCAAGTCCAATTAAAAAAAAATCTGGGGACTTTGGGGGTGGAGCCAGGAGACTTTGGGGGTGGAGCCAGGAGACATTGGGGCGGAGCCAGGAACAAGGGTGTGACAAGCATAATTGAACTCCAAGGGAATTCTGGCCATCACATTTAAAGGGACAGCACACCTTTTAAAATTCCTTTCTTCCATAGGAAATAATGAAGTATAGGGGCACCATCTTTTGGGGCTCATAGAATTGGACCCTCTGGTCCAATCGTTTTGAAACTTGGGGGGTATTTTGGGGAGAGGCACTAGATGTTATACTAAAAATTTGGTGCCTCTACCTCAAAAAATAGCCCCCCCAGAGCCCCCAATACCAACGGATGAATTCCCTATTATTCCCTATGGGAATCGTTCTCCATAGGGAATAATAGAATGCCCAGTAGACATTTCCCTCCCCCCCACGCTTTCTAAAAGGGGGGAGGGCCTCCAAACCAGGGAATCCCCTGCCCCCTCCCTCTCACACACACACACACTTACCAGATCTTCTTCCGGAGAACTCTTGCTGTGAAAGTGAAAGCAAAAGAAAGGGCGGGGCTGTTCTCCCAAGCCCTTCCTGCTCCCTGCCCAGCCTTAAAGGGGCAGACATTTTACAAATGGCTCAGGAGCTCTATAATAAAGCCTACAGGTATGTTCTCCCCCCCCTCCACCCCCACCCCCCGCTTCCCACTTCTTGAAGACCGGGAGATGAGGCTGCAAACCCAGGGGACTCCCGCCAGAGCGGGAGGGTTGGGAAGCCTATTAATGCACCTTGTTAATTTATATTGCACTAAAATAAACCTTTTTGTTGTTGTTCACTCTGCCTGGTCCTCACACCCATCAGGGCCTTCTCAAGGGGAACCGTTAACCCAGAGTGGTGGTAGCAATTTGGTAAGACCCCTCTGAGTCGTGGCACTGCTAAAAAAAAAAAAGTGCCCTGGCTAGAAGGCAGTTATAAGCCAACCTTCTTGCTGCCATCACTTCATAAGCAAAAGCATTTGAACCTGTCTTTCTGTTTTTCATATGTCAGAAATGAAGCACTCTGCTTTTTGTACGTGCACACCAAAGGTAGGAGATGGGCTGGAAAGCAATTTTGTGCCACATGCTAGTTTGGTTTATATATTGTCCGTCAGAACTGTGAAATGGAGCCTTTGCATCAGTAACAGCAGGAAATCTTCATATGCCACCTGGAGGTTGGCAATCCTAGATCAGGGGGCCTTAGGAACTCTTGGCCCCCAAAACCTGGAACTGGCCATGGGCCAGAGAGACCCATTCAGTGCCAAAGGATTTCAGCTGCCTGTGAATGCCCCAGTGCCAAGCTGCCAAGTGCTACTTTGCTGAACTCCTTCTGCTCTTATATGGTCACAAAGAGCTCGGGTTTCTTCTCAGCTCTGGATTTCTAGACATTTTGACGGGCTGACTGAGGCACCCCAGCTCTTGAGAGCTTCTAAGGGGAAAGGAGGACCAGCAGCGTTGTCTAAACTATCCACGTCTCCAGTCAAATACACGCCTGGATGCGTTACCACCAACTTGCTGAAAACCACAACCCCGTCATAAATATATCGGCGAAAGAGAGGGCTCTATTCAAGCGAGTTCCTTCCCACATTCCAACAGCTCCTGTAACTATGAAACGGACATCTTCCAGTACAAAGCAACGTATTAAAGAAGACCATCCAGAAGAAATTTGATAATTATCTGGGCCTGCACTGAGCCGGGGAGAGTCGTGCGGTTGCAAGGAAGAAGGAAAGCGGTTTTCCAAACAGCAGTTCAGGATCTGAATCATCTTTGTGTATCTCCCCCGTCCATCTCTCCGTAGAAGTCTTTTTACGTGAGAGGAAATCATTGCCCCTCCTCTTCTGACCCATGGAATTCTACTTGGGGATCAGAGCTCTTAGAGCCAGGAAAATTAGCCTCTCTTAATCAGCAACTGTGTACAAATGTTAAAGAGACCCTCGGCTCGTAAAACCCAGAATTAAGCAACAAATTTGACACACCATGAAGTTATTGTTTCCGCTGATCACAGGCCCTCTCTGAAACTTCGGCATCGGCTTTGCCTTAGTCACGGCTCTGACTTACCCTACGCTGATGTCAGAATCCTGCAGCTGGTGAAACGGCACTCGAGGCCCAGATTGTGTTCAGGTGACGGTAGGCGATGGCAAGCCACATTTGCTCATCTCTTGCCTTGAAAACCCTACGGATCTCAGAAGCTACAGATCTCCCTGCTTAGTATTTGGAAGGGAGACCATTGTTCAAGTTCAATAACCTTTATTGGCATAATACCCAAGCTGGCAAGGAATCAGTTCATCACTGGGTGGGACGGTGGCTCAGTGGCAGAGCATCTGCTTGGTAAGCAGAAGGTTCCAGGTTCAGTCCCCGGCATCTCCAACTAAAAAATGCTCCAGGCAAATAGGTGAGAAAAACCTCAGCTTGAGACCCTGGAGAGCTGCTGCCAGTCTGATTAGACAATACTGTCTTTGATGGACTGAGGGTCTGATTCAGTAGAAGGCAGCTTCATATGTTGATCAATTGGCAATTTGCAAATACGTTGAGTGCCTCCTAGATACAAAATTTTTGCAACAGTTTCAATTACCAGTTGGTTCTGAGTCAACAGCAAGAAGGCAATTTTACATTTGTCAGGCTTCCCTGTTTGCCCACTCAAAAAGGGGTCAATGAGTATCGGACGCAGGTCAGAATAAAAAGTACAATTTAGGAACACATATTCCAAGGTTTCTATCTATGGGCGGACACAAGTGCACAATCTGTTAGCATAGGGAGTTTTATGGAATCCTCCAAGAAGTAGTGCAGACTTCTTTAAATAAATTGTCCTTCCTTCTTGTTTTTTAAGACTCAGGTCAGAAATGATGTATTTTATATAGTGACTAATAGCACTTTATGGTGTGTATTTTAGTTATATGTAGTGGTAAGCTACAGTACTGCAGTCCAAACTCTGCTCACAACCTGAGTTGGATCCCAGCAGAAGCTGGGTTCAGGTAACCAACTCAAGGTTAAGAAGATATTGGAAGATATTGGATTTATATCCCGCCCTCCACTCCGAAGAGACTCAGAGCGGCTCACAATCTCCTTTACCTTCCACCCCCACAACAGACACCCTGTGTGGTGGGTGGGGCTGGAGAGGGCTCTCACAGCAGCTGCCCTTTCAAGGATAACCTCTGCCAGAGCTATGGCTGACCCAAGGCCATGCTAGCAGGTGCAAGGGGAGGAGTGGGGAATCAAACCTGGTTCTCCCAGATAAGAGTCCACACACTTAACCACTACACCAAACTGGCTCTCCTTAACTCAACCTTCCATCCTTCTGAGGCCGGTAAAAGGAGTACCCAGCTTGCTGGGGGGAAAGTGTAGATGACTGGGGAAGGCAATGGCAAACCACCCCATAAAAAGTCTGCCACGAAAACGTCATGATGTGACATCACTGCAGAGCCAGAAACAACTGGTGCTTGCACAGGGGACTACCGTACCTTTTTTCTGAGCCCCGTGGTGCAGAGTGGTAAAGCTGCAGTACTGCACTCAAATTCTGCTCATGACCTGAGTTCGATCCCGGTGGAAGCTAGGTTCAGATAGCCAATTCAAGGTTGACTCAGCCTTCCATCTTCTGAGGTCGATCAAATGAGTAACCAGTTTTCTGGGGGGGGGGGAAGTGTAGGTGACTGAGGAAGGCAACAGCAAACCACCCTGTAAAAGGTCTGCCCGAAAACGTCGTGATGCGACGTCACCCCATGGGTAGGTAACGACTCAGTGCTTGCACAGCGGCCTACTTTTACCACTGGGGAAGGCCATTTGGTTGAAACACCTCTGTTGAATTTTTTTACTATTTGCTATGTATTATCCTCCAGGCTGAGTGTTGTGGTGGAACCAGTTGCCGGAAGAAGTTAGAGCCTTGCGGGACCTCACCCAGTCCCACAAGGCCTGTAAGACTCTCTTCCGGCTAGCCTTCAACTGATTAACAAATGCTGTATATCATTGGAAATGAAATAACATCAAATGATATTAGCATCTGACTGCTTAAATGTTTTAATGCTTACTTGTAAGTTTAATTATGATGTAATTATGGGTTAATTTGTGTGTATTGTGATTTTATGGGTTGTGAGCCACCTTGCTTCAGCAGGGAGGGTGGGATGTAAATCTAATAAACCTAAACCGGTGTATTAAAGCTTGACTAATTTCATGTATGTAAAACCCATTTTTATTTCTTTTCGTTATTAGGTCTGGTGTCAACCTTCTTTGCCACCTGGTTTTCTACCCTTTGACACAAAGGCATCACTAGTCCGAGAACATCCATTTTTTAAAAAAAGAGAGAGAGAGAGAAATCTGAGCTTTCGTCGAAGCAGGATGAGGACTAGATACATCGACCCGCGGAGATGCTTTCAATTTAGGTCTTTCAAGAAAGGAAGGATATTTGCGGTAACGCAGCAATCCGCCACCCACCGCTGCTGCCGGGGTATAAGGTTTCTGTGGTCGTTCGTCAAGAAACAAGCGACCAAATTAAATGATTCCATGCTGCAAAAACTGAGATTCCCAAATGATGCCTCATTTTTGTAGCGGAAAATTTCTTGATCGTTCCCTTTAGCCCAGCTGCCTGCAACAGGATTTTAATCCAGCATTTCCCAGCAATTTTTATTGAGTTAAATGTAAAAAAAAAAATAAAAATCTTTTTTTTCTTGGAAACACAGAAGCTTTTTGTAGTATCCTCGATCTTCCACATTTCCCAGTTAGGGGGGGAAATGCTGTTCAAACAAAGTACAAAGATGATCCCTCTTTAAATATGGAGGCCCAGGTGGCAGCAACCGCCAGATCAGCCTTATATCATCTGCGGCTGATAAGGCAGTTGGTCCCCTACCTCAAACGCAGCGACTTGGCGACAGTGATCCACACCAAGATTGGATCACCTCAAGATTGGATTACTGCAATGCCCTCTACATAGGGCTGCCCTTGTCTCGAACCTAGAAGCTTCAGTTGGTGCAGAACGCAGCAGCCAGGTTGTTAATGGGCCTTCCTATATGAGAACACATTCAACCTGTGCTGAAAGCACTGCACTGGTCGCCTATTGCATACCGGGTTCATTTCAAGGTGTTGGTTCCTACCTTTAAGGCCCTATATGGCCAGGGGCCTGCATACCTGAGGGACTGCCTTTCCCTACATGTTCCCCGGAGAGCTCTTCAGTCTGGATCACAAAATCTACTTACAATCCCCGGCCCTAAGGAGGCCAGGCTCATGTCAACTAGAGCGAGAGACTTCTCTGTAATGGCCCCACGCTGGTGAAATGAGTTGCCGGAAGAGGTCAGCGCCCTGCAAAAGCTCATACAGTTCCGCAGGGCCTGTAAGATAGCACTCTTCCACCAGGCATTTGTGAATAGGGTTGCCAATCCCCAGGTGGGGGCAGGGGATCCCCCGGTTTGGAGGCCCTCCCCCCGCTTCAGGGTCGTCAGAAAGCGGGGGGAGGGGAGGGAAATGTCTGCTGCGAACTCTGTTATTCCCTATGGAGATTTATTCCCATAGAAAATCATGGAGAATTGATCCGTGGGTATCTGGGGCTCTGGGGGGGCTGTTGTTTGGGGTAGAGACACCAAATTTTCAATATAGCATCTGGTGCCTCTCCCCAAAATATCCCCCAAGTTTCAAAAAGATTGGACCAGGGGGTCCAATTCTATGAGCCCCCCAAAAAGGTGCCCCTATCCTTCATGATTTCCTATGGAAGGAAGGAATTGAAAAGGTGTGCCGTCCCTTTAAATGTGATGGCCAGAACTCCCTTTGGAGTTCAATGATGCTTGTCACAGCCTTGATCTTGGCTCCACCCCTAATGTCATGTTTCCTGGCTCCACCCCCAAAGTCTCCTGGCTCCACCCCCAAAGTCCCCAGATATTTCTTGAATTGGACTTGGCAACCCTATTTGTGAACTAGGCTGCTGGCCGCTACAGTTTAAAGCAACATACGAACCACCACCAACAAACTGCTGTATAGCAGCTGCAGAGAGGATAACGTAAGATCTGCTATACAGAGAACTATAAACTTGGAAAATGTAAGATCATGGCACCGAAACACTTTTTATGTATTTTATGTTTATTTTTAGCTACGTTTTATGGTTTTAATGCTGTACTACCATGTTGAATCATGCACACACACGTCTGTGTGAGCCACCCTGAGCCCGCCTCGGGGGGAAGGGCGGGATATAAGTGAAATAAAATCAATCAATCAATCAATCAATCTGACTCCAATGGTAATGAGAGAAAGAAATTTTACTTGCAAAAATAGGAGCGCATCTCACCTGTAGGTACATTTAACTTGTTGTGAACAGATTACCTTCATGAAGGTTAACACGCTGCAGCTACAAGCCCAGGTAAGCAAGAGAAGAGGAAAGATCCTATAGAACATAAAAACAAAAACAACCAGAAGGCAAGGAAGGGCCAAAGAGGCAGAACATCTAGCCGATGAGAGAGTGAGGACGACTGCCAAATGTACCCAAGTGAGAGAAATCTCTTAACCAGGGCTTTTTTTTTGTAGCAGGAACTCCTTTGCATATTAGGCCACGCACCCTGATGTAGCAAATCCTCCAAAAGTTACAATAGGCCCTGTAAGAAGAGCCCTGTAGGCTCTTTGAGGATTGGCTACATCAAGGGGGGTGTAGCCTAATATGCAAAGGAGTTCCTGCTCTTAACCCTTTCCCTCCCAGATCCTCTTGCATGCCAAGTTATATTATCCAACATTTTTTTTTTCAACTGCTGCTTCACGTTTTCAAATAATAGCAGGGGCTTGTTGCTTTCTCAGAGGCCGTTTCATTCGCCTGGGGGTGCATAATTCGTCAGAAAATTCTCCCGACCGAACCTTACAAAAATGCATAGGGGTCTGATGTAACTGCTGCTCGTTCCAGGGGTGTTTAAAGGACCTTTCGCATGAAATCTGCCCAAGGCAGAGCAGCCATGAGAAGCTTCAACTTCAGTCTCTTGAGGCTTGATCACAATGGCTTTGGCTGCCGCCCAAAGATGCCCGAGCATCTTAAGTTCCTTAAGTGGGGATCGGAGTTTCCAAGGATCTCCTCGGGGTGGGCAAACCACCTGCATCCTTCCCTGAGCAGCAGCTCCCAGGGTGAGCTGAAAAGCCAACAGGGCGGTCCAGTTTAAAGATTTTCCTTCTAGATCTGTAAGACTGTATTTTAAAAGCCCTTGATGGCAAGACTCTATCCGGCCCACGAGATTGTAGCCGTTGCCCTAACTCTTCCACGTCCACCTGCTGATGTGACCTTGTCAGTCACAAGTTCTTGCAGAGCTGTTCCTCTCAAGTGCAATTTCTGTCAGAGCTCTCTCAGCTCCACCTACCTCGCAGGGTATCTGTTGTGGGGAGGGGAAGGGAAAGGAGATTGTAAACTGCTCTGAGACTAGTGAAGGGTGGGGTGTAAATCCAATCTCTTCTTTCTTTTCTAATCTCATGGCAACACGAGGACCAAATACTCAGGACCAGGTACTTAAGAGATGCTGGCAGTTGATCCAAAGTAGTTCATTTATCCAAAGAGATGCTGTTCCTTGGTCCAAAGTTTGTTGATCCAAGATGTCCTCTCAACCCTGGATGGGGTTGCCAAACACAATTCAAGAAATATCTGGAAACTTTGGGGATGGAGCCAGGAGACATTGGGGGTGGAGCCTGGAGAAAGGTTGTGACAAACACAATTGAACTCCAAAGGGAGTTCTGGCCATCACATTTCAAAAAGACCGCACATCTCTTAAATGCCTTCCCTCCAGTGGAAATAAGGAAGGATAGGGGAACCTTCTTTTGGGGCTCATAGAACAGGACTCCATGATCCAATATTTTTGAAAATTGTAGGGTGTTTTGAAGAGAGGCACCGGATGCTATGCTGCAGATTTGGTGCCTCTCCCTCAGGGCCCCAGATACCCACAGATCAATTCATCATTATACCCTATGGGAATTGGACTCCATAGGGAATAATGGAGTGCCCAGCAGACATTTCCTCCCCACACACACTTTCTGATGACCCTGAAGCGGGGGGAGGGCCTCCAAACCGGAGGATCCCCTGCTCCCACCTGGATAGGTTGCCAGCTCCGGATTGGGAAATACATGGAGATGGGGGGGGGCAGAGCCTGAGGAGGAGGGGCTAAAATGCTATAGAAACCATCTTCCTGAGCAGCCATTTTCTCCAGGGGAACTGAGCTCTGTCACCTGGAGATCAGTTATAAAGCAGGAGATTTCCTGATTTGGTAACCCTAGCCCAGGAGGATTTGAAAAGCTAATTCTCTAGCGCAGCAACAAATTAGGATCACCAGCCTGAAGGCGGTACAAAACACAGTGAGACACCCGGTGAAATAGTAACTAGCCAAACAACTGCGTGCCAAAAAATTATTACCTAAACCATGGTCATTAAACTACCGAAACCGTTCCGTGAAAATTAGGTTTATATCATACGCACGATTCGCAAATCCAGATTCCATAGCGATTCATATACCCACAATATCAGAGCTCAAATGATCAAATCATAGGGCAAACCCCCCCAGATGTTCCAACAGTCCATCAAAGGCTCAGAAGTCGCTCTGTTGAAGGTGCTCTGGTGTCTTCGATTTTCAGAAACAGAAGCCACGTTCCAAGTTGAAACGAGACAACTGTAATGTACTGGGTTCGGAAACGTTCAACAGTAAACAGCCTTTATTAGAGAGCACATTACAAAGACAAAGTGTCAGGACTGGGTCCCCGCTTATATACATTACCTGGAACAACCCCTATTACAGTCCAGTCCCATCCTGGATGGTCAAAGTTCCCACCACAGGTCTTAATAGGCAGTCAGTTAAGTCCAAAGAGCCCCGTGGCGCAGAGTGGTAAAGCTGCAGTACTGAGTTCGATCCCAGCGGAAGCTGGTTCAGGTAGCCGGCTCGAGGTTGACTCAGCCTTCCATCCTTCCAAGGTCGGTCAAATGAGTACCCGACTTGCTGGGGGGGAAGTGTAGTTGACTGGGGAAGACAATGGCAAACCACCCCGTAAAAAGTCTGCCGTGAAAACGTTGTGAAAGCAACGTCACCCCGGAGTCAATAAATGACTGGTGCTTGCACAGGGGACTACCTTTACCTTTTACAGTTAAGTTCATCCATAGTCAGGTGACCCACGGTTTCCCATGGCTCACCTGGAAGCAGTAAGTACGTGGTATTGTAATTCAGGGACTGAAATGCAGTATACAACAACAACCGAGCCACAACACTGATATCCAAAGATGGCGGTCCTGATGCTCTTACAGGCATACTAGCCATGTTGTCCCATGTTTCACCTGGCAAGGCTTTTTCAAGAAGGAAACACTTTTTCAAAATAGGATATCGCTGAAACCAAAACTCATCTTTCATCTGATGGCAAACCTGTCCACTGTTCTGTACAGAAGGCAGAAAAATGGAAACCCTCCTGAAAAACCATTCATATTCTGGGGTTGGGGGGGCAGGGTGGGAATTCAGAAACCATCATTTCTATTGAAAGAGCTGTTCAAAAATACCCTGAAACCTGCTCTCCTGCCTCCACCTTTGAGAAGAAACGTCTAGGAATCATGGCTTGCAAGCCATAATATTGCAGATTCTTCATGCCCGGCTGGGCATCAATATTTTGAAAAGCTATATCCTGTGCCCCATGCACATCAGATGGCAAGGGGTACTGTTGAGCTGTGCTCCCTGGAACCACACCAGGTAACTGCCTATAGATGCAGACCTTTTGTGTTTGTGTGTACGCGTGCTTGTTATGTATGTGAATCTATGGTGTGCCTGCCTGGCTCATTGGACCCTGGTGTTCATTGGACAAATGGTGTTCCTGCCTGGTTCATTGGACCCTGAAGGACTGAACTTGGGGGCTTGGGAACAAAGGGCAGTAGGATCCAAATCTCAACTGCTCTGCTCCAATCACAGGCCCCTGTCTGGTTTGAATGACCCAATAACATGCTCAGGAACCATGTGTTGTATATAGTTGGCCCAGCTGGCCCCGTTCCTCAGTTCAGTTCGTGCAGCCACCCACCAGGCTGTACTCAAGAAAGAGCTTGTTCTCACTACCACCTCGCCTAGGGTTGCCAATCCCCAGGTGGGGGCAGGGGATCCCCCGGTTTGGAGACCCTTCCCCCGCTTCAGGGTCATCAGAAAGCGGGGGGAGGGGAGGGAAATGTCTGCTGGGAACTCTGTTATTCCCTATGGATATTTATTCTCATAGAAAATAATGGAGAATTGATCCGCGGGTATCTGGGGCTCTGTGGGGGCTGCTTTTTGAGGTAGAAGCACCAAATTTTCAGTATAGCATCTAGTGCCTCTCCCCAAAATATCCCCCAAGTTTCAAAACGATTAGACAAGGGGGTCCAATTCTATGAGCCCCAAAAGAAGGTGCCCCTATCCTTCATTATTTCCTATGGAAGGAAGGAATGGAAAAGGTGTGCCGTTAGCATTGCCAAGTCCAATTCAAGAAATAACTGGGGACTTTGGGGGTGGAGCCAGGAGACATTAGGGGTGGAGCCAAGATCAAGGCTGTGACAAGCATAATTGAACCCCAAAGGGAGTTCTGGCCATCACATTTAAAGGGACGGCACACCTTTTCAATTCCTTCCATAGGAAATAATGGATAGGGGCACCTTCTTTTGGGGCTCATAGAATTGGACCCCCTGATCCAATCTTTTTGAAACTTGGGGGGGTATTTTGGGGAGAGGCACTAGATGCTATACTGAAAATTTGGTGCCTCTGCTCCAAAAAACAGCCCCCCCAGAGCCCCAGATACCCACAGATCAATTCTCCATGATTTTCTATGGGAATAAATCTCCCTAGGGAATAATAGAGTTCCCAACAGACATTTCCCTCCCCTCCCCCTGCTTTCTGACAACCCTGAAGTGGGGGGAGGGTCTCCAAACCGGGGGATCCCCTGCCCCCACCTGGGGATTGGCAACCCTGTGTGTGCCATCCCTTTAAATGTGATGGCCAGAACTCCCTTTGGAATTCAATTATGCTTGTCACAGCCTTGATCTTGGCTCCACCCCTATTGTCTCCTGGCTCCACCCCCAAAGTCTCCTGGCTCCACGCCCAAAGTCCCCAGATATTTCTTGAATTGGACTTGGCAACCCTAACCTCGCCTCTTCAGTGCCTAAGAACCCACTATATTATAGGGCGCATGTGCATGTGCGTGCACACACTTTCCTTTTGTATGCAATTTAACTAGCTATGACAGTATCTATGGTGCAGGGCTGGGCGTCTAATGCAGATAGCCAGTCTTCACATTGAACCCACACACAAAGTACAGTGCAGGGTTTTGCAAATCAAGGGGAAGTAGGGCTGGAGAAGCAGTGTCCCAGGAGAAAAATTAAAAGAAATAGAAGGCCTCAGGAAGTTTGTACTATAGACTTCCTACTGATTCCTAGAGCTACCGAAAGTGACAAAGGGTAGCTCTAGGAATTACCAAAACTCTATGATAAGAACTTCCTGTAAGTAAATAAGGTCTTGTTTTTATTTTTCTCCTACTCCTGCTTTGAGTGGTAGCTCTAGGAATTACCAAAACTCTATGATAAGAACTTCCCGTAAGGTCTTGTTTTTATTTTTCTCCTGCTCCTGCTTTGAGTGGTGGCAGGCAATAGGACGTAGAGGAGATGTGACCACCTCCCCCCCACTGCCTTCATGGGTTTTTTGTTCTGACAGTTTCTTGGCTGACTTGGCTGGAGAAGTAGCATTTGAAAAGGGCTTCTAGCCTTTGGGGACCCTTTAACCATAACAGTGTTCAGGGGTGGAATTCTAGCAGGAGCTGCTTTGCATATTAGGCCACACACCACTGATGTAGCCAATCCTCCAAGAGTTTACAAGGCTCTTTTTTTGTAAGCTCTTGGAGGATTGGCTATGTCAGGGGGTGTGGCCTAATATGCAAAGCAGCTCCTGCTAGAATTCCATCCCTGACAGTGTTTAACATATATATAGTGCTTTCAGATTACAAAGGCCTTCTCACATGTTGGGTTGGATCCAATTAGTTTTTTCCACTGGTGAGAAAAGGAGAAGGGGTCCCCTTCAGCCCCCCAAACAGCTATGCTGGTGACCATGAGACCTGTATTGACAACAACCATGAAGAATGAGAGGCTGCTGTATGGAAGAAAGGTTAAAGCGCTTGAGGCTCTTTAGCCTGGAGAAACATCAACTGAGGGGTGACATGATAGAGGTCTACAAGATTATGCATGGGGTAGAGAAGGTAGAGAAAGAAGTCCTTTTCTCCCTTGCTCACAATACAAGAACTTGTGGACACTCAATGAAATTGCTGAGCAGTCGGGTCAGAATGTGTAAAAGGAAGTACTTCTTTACATGTGGAATTCACTGCCACAGGAGGTGGCGGCGGTTTAGGCACAGACAGCTTCAAGAGGGGATTGGATCAACATCTGGAGCAGAATCCATCACTGGCTATTAGCCGCAAGATATAGATGGAGCCCTCTTTCTGTGGCCAGTGATGCTCTGTATTCTTGGTGCTGGGGGGGGCACAGTGGGAGGGCTTCTAGTGTCCTGGCCCCACTGGTGGACCTCCTGATGGCCACTGTGTGACACAGAGTGTTGGACTGGATGGGCCATTGGCCTGATCCAACATGGCTTCTCTTATGTTTTGTGACACAGAGTGTTGGACTGGATGGGCCATTGGCCTGATCCAACATGGCTTCTCTTATGTTCTGTGACACAGAGTGTTGGACTGGATGGGTCATTGGCCTGATCCAACAGGGCTTCTCTTATGTGACACAGAGCGTTGGACTGGAGGGGCCATTGGCCTGATCCAACATGGCTTCTCTTATGTTCTTATGTGACACAGAGTGTTGGACTGGAGGGGCCATTGGCCTGATCCAACATGGCTTCTCTTATGTTCTTATGTGACACAGAGTGTTGGACTGGAGGGGCCATTGGCCTGACTCAACATGGCTTCTCTTATGTTCTTCTGTGACACAGAGTGTTGGACTGGATGGGCCATTGGCCTGATCCAACATGGCTTCTCTTATGTTTTGTGACACAGAGTGTTGGACTGGATGGGCCATTGGCCTGATCCAACATGGCTTCTCTTATGTTCTGTGACACAGAGTGTTGGACTGGATGTGTCATTGGCCTGATCCAACAGGGCTTCTCTTATGTGACACAGAGTGTTGGACTGGAGGGGCCATTGGCCTGATCCAACATGGCTTCTCTTATGTTCTTATGTGACACAGAGTGTTGGACTGGAGGGGCCATTGGCCTGATCCAACATGGCTTCTCTTATGTTCTTATGTGACACAGAGTGTTGGACTGGATGGGCCATTGGCCTGACTCAACATGGCTTCTCTTATGTTCTTCTGTGACACAGAGTGTTGGACTGGATGGGCCATTGGCCTGATCCAACATGGCTTCTCTTATGTTCTTCTGTGACACAGAGTGTTGGACTAAATTTGCCATTGGGCTGATCTGGCATGGCTTCTCTTATGTTCTTCTGTTAAGACGATTGGGTGAGACTAAGTAGACTGGATCAAATCCATTACCCCAGAACACTGCAGATGGCGGGTGGAGGGGAGCTGAGTCAGACAAATTAAAGACGCTTATCCAAGGCCACCTAGTGTACCCGCAGAGATGTAAGATTCGAACTGGGGATCTTCTTTGAGTCCTAACGGTGAGGCCGGCTCCTTTAATTAACTTCTTAATAATAGCAAGGAAGGGGTTTGCCCACTACGCAAGCTTACAGGGGGGATTGCGTGCCGTTTCCAACCGCCGGAGTTGTGCATTTCCGAGGCCGAGGTCTCTCAAGTTACTAATTCCCTTAATTGGACGTCTGAGCTAAAAACAGACATTGCTCTGCTGAGAAATTGCATTCTTAATAACATGACTTAAAAACATTGCGGTAAGCTGGCTCACGTCTGCTTGGAGAGATGGAGTATTGCATGATAAATCTGGATGGAGATGAGTTGATAAGTGTTTACCTCCAACTTGTTTATCTGATCTGTGCATAAGGGGAGGGGGGAGGACGTGGCCATCATTGCATTTAGTTTTTGGAAAGGGTTGGGAGGGTTTCTTTTCTCCCTCTCCATAAATTCTTGCTGCTTCAAGAATGCAAGGAGCTGAGCAAATGGTGGGAAAGAAGTGCTGAAACCTGATCTATTCAAAAGAAGACGATGACGACTTTGGCCATTTTCCATATGAATTTCTTTGTATCGATAAACCACCTTAATGGGGACGCAATTTGACTTATTTAAAAGTACCACTGGACTTTTGTTCTTTTTCCAATCCTTTTATTAGCTCCTTTGACCAAAGGTCTTAAGCAAAATTCTAGCAATTAGAATCAGGGGTGGAATTCTAGCAGGAGCTCCTTTGCATATTAGGCCACACACCCTTGATGCAGCCAATCCTCCAAAAGCTTACAGAGCCCTTCTTACAGAGCCTACTGTAAGTTCCAGGAGGATTGGCTACATCAGGGGTATGTGGCTTAATATGCAAAGGAGCTCCTGCTAGAATTCCACCCCTGATTAGCATAAACATTTAATAAATATACATCACTAGTCATCACAGGATTGTAAATCATCCATTCAAAATCAGAAACAACATTCCAAGATAAAATATTCAAAACCTAAAACAGTATAAAACAGCATGGCCGACGGCTGGGGCTGATGGGAGTTGTAGGCAAAAGACATCTGGAGAGCTACCGTTGGCCACCCCGGTATAAAAGATGATTTTAAAAAAGCTCGAATAACTCTAGTAAAGTAAAATCAAGCTAATCGCTGTAATTGCAATTGGAATACAAGTAAAGAAGTTATCTTTCAAAGTATCAGTGGGAGTGTGCCCGTGCGAAGGACGTTCAGGTGAAAGACAAATTGGAAGTGAGCAAGACTGAAACTGTTCAGACTAAAAATAGAATCCTTGCCAAAAATTCTGTTCTCTAGTAAAGACTTATTCTATGTAAAAACCAAAAAGTGTTATGCTTTCTGTTTGGAATATAATGGACTGAGGGTCTGATGTAGGATAAGAGAGGGTCATGTGTGTCTTTCCCAGCGCCTCCTGCCCGGTCCTTTTAACCAAAGATGCCAGGGATTGAACCTGGGACCTTCCGCACACCAAGCAGAGGCTCTACCACTGAGCTATGGTCCCTTTCCATGGCCTACTAAAGTCTCAGGCGGAGGTCTTTCTCATCACCTCCTGCCTTGTCCTTTTAACCTAAGATGCTGGGGACTGAACCTGGGACCTTCAGTGTACAAAGCCAGTGCTCTTCCTCCAAACCGCAGTCCCTTCCTAAGAACTTTCCTGCACAATTCTGGACTTCCCCATTTGATTCCAGTGCAGAGGTGCAACTGAATGGATTGTTATTGCTGACATCCATTCTGGAAGGGCGGGGGGGGGGGGGGCAGAATGTTCCCGGGAAGCGGTGGGCGGCCTCGGAGATGTTACTGATGAGAAACATGACTAATGGCACTCCACTTCACTGGATTTCCAGGATTTACTGGTTTTCATTTGACTTGAATTGTTGGTTGTCTTTTCCCAAACAGGAAGCGGATGTCATGTCTGAGTGGCGGAATGTACACCCTCCCCCACCCTCACTCTTTCTGGAGCCACTGAGGTCCAAATCCATGTCCTAAATAACCAGCTTGGTGTTGACAGCTTCAGGATGCAGAATTCCTGGAGAATTGGGGGTGGAACCTGGGGAGGGCAGGACTTGGAAAGGGTATTATACCTCGGCGGGGTATAATTCCATGGAGCCTCCAAAGCAGCCATTTTCTCCAGAGCAAAGGTGGCCAAACTGTGGCTCGGGGGCCACATGTGGCTCTTTCACACATATTGTATGGCTCTCAAAACCCCACTGCCCTGTCAGCCGGCTTAGAGAAGGCATTCCGCTCCTTAAATTACTTCTCCAAGCCAGCCAGCAGCTTGGAGAATGCATTTAAAGTTGCTTTTTCCCACCTCTCCTTCCTTCCTTCCTTGCTTCCTTCCCTCCTTCCTTCCCTCCTTCCTTCCTTCCTTCCTTCCTTCCTTCCTTCCTTCCTTCCTTCCTTCCTTCCTTCCTTCCTTCCCTCCTTCCTTCCTCTCTCCCTCCCTCCCTCCCTCCCTCCCTTCCTTCCTTCCTTCCTTCCTTCCTTCCTTCCTTCCTTCCTTCCTTCCTTCCTCCCTCTCTCCTTTCCTCCCTTCCTTCTTTCCTTCCTCCCTCCCTCCTTCCCTCCCTTCCTTCATCCCACCCTCCCTCCCTCCCTCCCTTCTTTCTTTCTTTCTTCCTCCCTCCCTCCCTCCACACCACAGTGTGTTACCATGCCATTTTCAACTTTGTGCTGCGATGCCAGTACGATGTCATGGTTACAGTCCCAAAATTTTTATTTTATTTTATTGGGCTTCTAGCCCGCCCTACCCAGCAAGCAAGTTCAGGGCAGGTTACAACAAGCGTTAGATACAAAATCCACTTTCTAAAACATTCGATCCATCATTGACAATAATCAGGGCCTTTTTTGTAGAAAAAGCCCAGCAGGATCTCATCTGCATATTAGGCCACACCCCCATGACATCACCATTGTTTCACATAGGGCTTTTTTGCAGAAAAGGCTCAGCAGGGATTCATTTGCATATTAGGCCACACCCCCGACGCCAAGCCAACCAGAACTGCGTTTCTGTGCGTTCCTGCTAAAAAAAAAATGCCCTGACAATAAGAACAACACTATAATAAAATCCCGTCAATAAATACAGCTGTAGCAGTTGATGGAATCCAATTTTTCTGCCTCCATCTGCTAGGAACTGGGAGACTCAAGTCCGACTTCCCGCTCTGCCATGGAATCTCTCCGGGTGATCTTGGGCCAGTCAGACATTCCAAGCCTCACTTTCCTCACAGGATTGCTGCGAGAATAAAATGGAGGAAAAGAATGTAAGCCGCCAGGAGTCCTCACTGGGAAGAAAGGCATGGTATAAACAAGATAAATAAAATAAACAAAACACAAGCTATGCATTCTCTCCAGCCTCAAAGATAATGGATCGAACTCAAATTGCCCACCTAATGTCAGACGGACCAGGTACATATCCAGGAGCATCCGTGCAAAATGCTTCCAGTAACCAGGGATGGAATTCTAGCAGGAGCTCCTTTGCATATTAGGCCACACCCCCTGATGTAGCCAATCCTCCAAGAGCTGACAAGGCTCTTTTTTTTGTACGCTCTTGGAGGATTGGCTACATCGGGGGGGTGTGGTCTAATATGCAAAGGAGCTCCTGCTAGAATTCCACCCCTGCTGGTAACTTTTGCTCAGTAAGCCAGCGAGTGACAAACAGGCAGACGGGCTTCCTTTACCCCCATTCTGCCAGTGTCTTCATTGTGCCATCCGCTTGAGAAATGGAGGATTGCTTTTCGTTAACCAAATACCACCTTATCTTTAAGACAGCCCGAAGTTTAGCCGCATACTGCAACCAGATCCTTATTTATTATCTTAATGAATGTGGGAACCAAAGAGGCACACAGCTTCTCAAATTGCTGTTAGGTGCTCTCGATTACTAACTGGGAGCCTATATATTTTAAGAGTAAATATGTAGACAAGGGTAAAGCTGCAGGCGCATACGTATAGATTTCAATTCTGATGTGATCCCATTCAAAAGTACAAATCACAAGCCAATGGTGGGTGAATCACACACAGTGGAAGGCACCCTCAAACGCTTTTGTTAAAAAAGTTTGATTTGAATTGAGCATCAAAATTTTTCTAAACTGTATTGCAAATATTTGAATGATGTGTTTTCTTTCACACCTTCTCTATGATTGTCCCTACTAAGCGTCCACGTAACCAGTGTTCCCTCTAAGCTGAGTGAGTGTGAGCCTGCTCACAGGGTTTTTTTAGCCTCCTGCTCACACATTTTTGTCTTAGCTCAGGAAAAATGGCCCCAGGGTAAACTGATTTGCGCGGTCGCTCACAACTTTAATGCCAGGAGCTCACAAAGTGGAATTTTTGCTCACAAGGCCCCGCAACTTAGAGGGAGTATTGCACTCATCCGTCCCAATGGGGTGGAAACCCAATGGACATACAAGGGTTGTCTTTGCCTTCATCGCCTTGACTGTTCTGGAGCGAAAGAGGGAAAGCAGATAGCAGCCGCTGCCAAGTCCGCGTTTTTTCATCTTAGGCGGGCAAGGCAGTTGGCTTCCTTCCTGGAGCGCGACGACCTAGCAACAGTGATCCAGGCAACGGTCACCTCGAGGTTGGACTACTGCAATGCCCTCTACATGGGGCTGCCCCTGTCCCGAACTCGGAAATTGCAGCTGGTGCAGAATGCTGCGGCCCGGCTGTTATTGGGTCTCCCAAAGTGGGGACACATTCGGCCGGGTCTTCGGACCCTGCACTGGCTTCCAGTGATATACCGAGTCCGGTACAAGGTGCTGGTTATTACCTTTAAAGCCCTATATGGCCTGGGACCTGCCTACCTGAAGGACTGTCTCTCCCCACATGTTCCCCAGAGAGCACTGAGGTCAGGAACACAAAATCTCCTCACTATCCCTGGGCCAAAAGAAGCCCGCTTGAAATCCACCAGAGAAAGGGCTTTCTCCGTTATGGCCCCCACATGGTGGAACCAGCTGCCGGAAGAGGTGAGGGCCCTGCGGGACCTTGTTCAGTTCCGCAGGGCCTGTACGACGACCCTCTTCCGGCTAGCCTACACCTAGCTAAGATGAGAACTCAATGTAGCTTGCCAGACTTCTGTTTTATGTCTTATATGTATTTGGAACGTTTACTGGTTTTTAAGGTTTTAACTGTTTTAAATGTTTAATGGTTTATATATTTAAATATTGTTTAATTTTTATGTTGATCAATTGCTGGAAGCCGCCCTGAGCCACTTGTGGGAAGGGCGGGATACAAGTCATAGATAAATAATAAATAAATAAATAAATAAAAGCAACATGGCTGATTTCTCTAGCATTCCAGACTTGCCCTGCGTTACTTGTCTGATTCCCCAAGCATGGCGTATTTGTGGTTGTCGAGTGTTCTAAACTGATTTGCAAATATTTTATGCCTTCTCACATTCCTGCCTGGGACTGCAGCCTGATCCAGCACCCACCAACATGATGCACGCCGTTGGCTGTGAAAGCAGCATATGCGCTTGAAAAAAAGGGACTGGACGGAAATAATACGCGCTCTGCCCATGATCCCAAGAAAGCCAACACATTGAGAGCACAAATTGTCATGCTGAATGCCACCATCTAGACAGGCACAAAGCCAGTTAAAGAAGCTACTTGCTTTGGATGATCATCAAGAGCCAGCTTGGTGTAGTGGTTGAGTGTGTGGACTCTGATCTGGGAGAACCGGGTTTGATTCCCCACTCCCACTTGCAGCTGCTGGAATGGCCTTGGGTCAGCCATAGCTCTAACAGAGAGCCAGTCTGGTGTAGTGGTTAAGTGCATGGACTCTTATCTGGGAGAACCGGGTTTGATTCCCCACTCCTCCACTTGCACCTACTAGCATGGCCTTGGGTCAGCCATAGCTCTGGCAGAGGTTGTCCTTGAAAGGACAGCTGCTGGGAGAGCCCTCTCAGCCCCACCCACCTCACAGGGTGTCTCTTGTGGGGGAGGAAGGTAAAGGCGATTGTGAGCCACTCTGAGATTCGGAGTGGAGAGTGCGATATAAATCCAATATCTTCTTCTTATTAAAAAAAAAAGCATTCATCTAGGACGGGGTGGCCAAATTGTGGCTCGGTGAGCCACATGTGGCTCTTTCACACATATTGTGTGGCTCCCGAAGCCCCCACCACCCCATTGGCCAGCTCAGAGAAGGCATTTGTCCCTTTAAATCACTTCTCCAAGCCAAACCAGCTGGTGATGCGAAAAATGCATTTAAAGTTAAAGCTGCTTTTTTCCCACCTCTCCCTGCCCTCATCTATTTACCTGCCTCCCCCCTGTAACTCTCAAACATCTGATGTTCATGTCTTGTGGCTCTCAAACATCTGATGTTCATGTCTTGTGGCTCTCAAACATCTGATGTTCATGTCTTGTGGCTCTCAAACATCTGATGTTCATGTCTTGTGGCTCTCAAACATCTGATGTTTATTCTATGTGGCTCTTGCGTTAGACAAGTTTGGCCACCCCTGATCTAGGATGTTCCACTCAAGAAATAATGAACAAAGCAGGAGTCAAGTTGCACCTTTAAGACCAACAAAGTTTTATTCAGAACGTAAACTTTCATGTGCTCTCTAAGCACACTTCATCAGACAAAGGGATCAGGTATTTGGGGCCCACAATACCTGATCCCTTCGTCTGATGAAGTGTGCTTAGAGGGCACACGAAAGCTGACGTTCTGAATAAAGCTTTGTTGGTCTTAAAGGCGCAACTTGACTCCTGCTTTGTTCTGCTGCTTCAGACCAACACGGCTGCCCGCTTGGACCTATCAAGAAATAATGGACATCGTCAGCTGTCTTTCAAACATGCCATGTGTGAAAATGAAAGGACTGCTATCTTCAGCATGCTGTAACTTTCATTTCTGATCCTGGCTTTCTTGGGCCTGGCGTTAGCTGAACTATGTAATCTGGAGCTGATGAAATTAATTCAGATGTTTCCAATTATACAATTATGTGTGAATGTAGCCAATTCGATGGGTTCAAAACCCAGGCATATATATATATATATATATATATATATATATATATATATATATATATATATATATATATATATATATATATTAAAAAATTGTAACTGAAAGCATCTATACTGAAAGTAGAAAACTTGTTAGCAGCCCAGAGTCCGCTCACGGAGTGGGCAGCATATAAATCTAAAGTTAAAAAACAAAACAAAACAAAAACCCAGGGTGTTGTCTTATTTTGAAAGCAACTGAAAGGTGTTCTCCCGAAAGGGCAATGCTAATCCATTTTTTCAAATTTCACCAGGTTCCAAAATCTTCTTTGAACGACACCCGTTATCAGCCGGCTCAGCTGCCAAACAACTGGAGTTTCATCTTGGAGAGAATATCTCCTTTTCATTAGGGAGAGCTGTTTATTAGTGTTAGACTCATAGCCTGATTTATCGATTCAGGCTTCCATAGCGAGGTTGACTGCGTCGTACAGCAAAGCTGTGTTCCCGGTCATCTGTTCCCGATCTGAAGTGTTTACAATATTTTTGATTTACACCTTCCAGGTGCTCCTTTGGAAAATATCACCGCATTTGGTTTACACATTTTTACAATGTATTTGTGGACACCCATCTAACTTCTACATTCATAACAGTTGACATTGCCAGGCCGGCCAAATGGAGGCAGAGGGGAGGGAAGGGGGAAAGGTTCCATCGACTTTTAAAACGCAGGATAATTGATTGGCGGTATTAGCAAAATCCCTAAACTACATATTTGAGATTAGAGGAAGTTATAAGGGTACCAGGGAACTCTGGGTCAGGTTAATTCTTCGGGGTTAACATCTCACAGCGATAACACAAAACAGCCTCTTTTTGACAGAGGGAAGTGTCTCTCCCCCGATTCATCATTTCAGGCCCAATCCACCTCACTGTGCTGAGTATCTCTGCTTGAATCTCTAGTTGTGTTGCCAATCCCCAGGTGAGGGCAGGGGAAACAAAGCAAACCGCTACTGTGATAACCAGCCTCAAAACAGCAAGCAATCATACAAATTTGAAAAAAAAAATATATATATATACACACAAAACCTTTTATAATGATTAATAAACACAGTCACTCAATATCTCAAGTTGTGCAAGAAACGTGTTCACCCGGATACCAGTCCCATTACTTCTATGGCACTTCAGTGCTGATTTTCCTTAGGGAAGATCCTGGCGAAGCAATTAAATAAGTCCCCTTCATCCCAAAGTCTTCGAGGAATGCAGCCAGCAGTCCAATAAAGCGACAAGGTCATACTGGTGCCCTTGTTTCGTGTTAGTTTTTTCCCCAGCTTCTCATAAACAGTCTTATACATCAGGTAAAAACGCCATACACTTCAATTCAATGAATTTCACTTCCGTGTAAAATTTTCACGGAAGTGAAATTCATTGAATTGAAGTGTGTGGCGTTTTTACCCGATGAAGCCACAGTACGACCTTGTCGCTTTATTGGACTGCTGGCTGCATTGCTTGAAGACTTTGGGACGAAGTGGACTTATTTAATAGCTTCACCAGGATCTTCCCTAAGGGAAGTGCTATAGAAGTAATGGGACCTGTAATCCGGTGAGCGTGTTTCTTGCACAACTTGAGATATGGAGTGACCGTGTTTATTAATCATTAAAAAAGAGTTTTTTGGATATATATTTTTTCAAATTTGTATGATTGTTTACTGTTTTGAGGCTGGTTATCACAGTAGTGGTTTGCTTTGTTTCCCCTGCCTAGTCATGCTGTGATTCTATGTTTTGGGTTGCCAATCTCCAGGTGGGGGCAGGGGATCCCCCGGTTTGGAGGCCCTCCCCTCCCCACTTCAGGGTAATCAGAAACCCTTGGGGGGGGGAGGGAATATCTGCTGGGCACTCTGTTATACTCTATGGAGATTGATTCCCATAGGGTATAATCAAGAATTGATCTGTGGGTATCTGGGGCTCTGGAGGGGGCTGTTTTTTGAGCTCGAGGCACCAGATTTTCAGCATAGCATCTGGTCCCCCTCCTCAAAACACCCTCCAAGTTTCAAAAGAATTTGGCCAGGAGGTTAATTTTTATGAGCCCCCAAAGAAGGTGCCCCATCCTTCATTATTTCCAAATGGAGGGAAGGCATCCAATCGAGGGAGAGAGCCAGTTTGGTGTAGTGGTGAAGTGTGTGGACTCTTATCTGTGAGAACCGGGTTTGATTCCCACTCCTCCACTTACAGCTGCTGGAATGGCCTTGGGTTAGCCATAGCTCTCACAGAGTTGTCCTTGAAATGGCAGCTTCTGGGAAAGCTCTCTCGGCCCCACCCACCTCACAGGGAGTTTGTTGTGGGGGAGGAAGGTAAAGGAGATTGTGAGCCGCTCTGAGACTCACAATGGAGGGTGGGGTATAAATCCAATATCATCATCATTTAAAAGGTGTGCAGTCCCTTTAAATGTGATGGCCAGAACTCCCTTGGAAGTTCAATCGTGCTTCTCCTCCTCCTCCTTCTTTTTCTTCTTCTTCTTCCCTACCTGGCCAGGCAGTTGTGAGGCTAAAATGGAGAAAAGGAAAATGACATAAGTTGCTTTGGGTGCCCATTGGGGACAAAGGTTGAGTATAAATGAAATAAATATTTTTCCCCAGCTGTTTGCCCACCAACATCCTCTCCAGCAAACATCGGCGACTCCTAAAAGCAAAGCTGAAGAAGAACAACTGAAGTTGAATCCAGATAAGATGGAGGTAAAGATAACTGAATATGGGGTTGTGCTTCCTACTATCAACAGGTGATGTGCAAATTTCATTGAAAGGCTCCACCGAGAGTCAACGCTAGATCCTGGCCTCTAGTTGGAGAAACAGGTGTCCATGACAGCAAAAAATGGACTGACACTAAGAACATAAGAACATAAGAGAAGCCATGTTAGATCAGGCCAATGGCCCACCCAGTCCAACACTCTGTGTCACAGAAGAACATAAGAGAAGCCATGTTAGATCAGGCCAATGGCCCATCCAGTCCAACACTCTGTGTCACAGAAGAACATAAGAGAAGCCATGTTAGATCAGGCCAATGGCCCATCCAGTCCAACACTCTGTGTCACAGAAGAACATAAGAGAAGCCATGTTGGATCAGGCCAATGGCCCACCCAGTCCAACAGTCTGTGTCACAGAAGAACATAAAAGAAGCCATGTTAGATCAGGCCAGTGGCCCATCCAGTCCAACACTCTGTGTCATACAGTGGCTATATAAATATATATATATATATATATATATATATATATATATATATATATATTACACTGTGGCTAATACCCACTGACGGACCTCTGCTCCATATTTTTATCTAAACCCCTCTTGAAGGTGGCTATGCTTGTGGCTGCCACCACATCCTGTGGCAGTGAATTCCGCATGTTAATCACCCTTTGGGTGAAGAAGGACTTCCTTTTATCCCTTTTAACCTGACTGCTCAACAATTTCATCGAATGCCCACGAATTCTTGTATTGTGAGAAAGGGAGAAAAGTACTTCTTTACTTTCTCAATCCCATGCATTATCTTGTAAACCTCTATCATGTCACCCCGCAGTCGACGTTTCTCCAAGCTAAAGAGTCCCAAGTGTTTCAACCTTTCTTCATAGGGAAAGTGTTCCAGCCCTTTAATCATTCTAGTTGCCCTTTTCTGGACTTTCTCCAATGCTATAATATCCTTTTTGAGGTGCGGCGACCAGAACTGCACACAGTACTCCAAATGAGACCGCACCATCGATTTATACAGGGGCATTATGATACTGGCTGATTTGTTTTCAATTCCCTTCCTAATAATTCCCAGCACGGCGTTGGCCTTTTTTATTGCAAACGCACACTGTCTTGACTGTGGAGCACACGGCATCTATAGATCTTTGCCTACTGTGTATTCATATGGAATTGTGGGAATATTGCTATTCCCAGCCTTAAGGAAGTTTCCCATAAAATAAGCCATGTAAATAGTCAACTGCTTGTAGTTGGAGCTGGCTCTTCTGGATCCTGTTCTGGAGAACCAATTTGGTGTAGTGGGAGCCAGCTTTGTGTAGTGGTTAAGCGCATGGACTCTTGTCTGGGAGAACCGGGTTTGATTCTCCACTCCTGCACTTGCAGCTGCTGGAATGGCCTTGGGTCAGCCATAGCTCTTGCAGGAGTTGTCCTTGAAAAGGTCAGCTTCTGGGAGAGCCCTCTCAGCCCCACCTACCTCATAGGGTGTCTATTGCGGGGGGAGAAGATATAGGAGATTGTAAGCTCCGAGTCTCTGATTCAGAGAGAAGGGCGGGGTATAAATCTACAGTCTTTTTCTTCTTCCTTTGGGACCATTGGACATTATTTCAGCAGACCTGAAAAGTCTTTGTGACCCCTGAAGGGGTTTATGCCAATATCTTGTTGAATATCTTTCATTGTATACCTGTGTACATTCACTGAGAGACTTGATATTTCTATTGTCTATATTTAGTGTTTTAGTATTGTCACTAAAAAAAAGTGACATATTTTTGAGTGTTTATAGTAATTTTGGGTTATGATACCAACTGGCAATTGTGAGTCGCTCTGAGACTCTGATTCAGAGAGAAGGGTGGGGTATAAATCTACGGCCTCCTCCTTCTTCCTGGCATCTCCAGTTGAAAGGACCAGGTGGTAGACGGCATAAACTCCTGCCTGAAATCCCATAGAGCTGATGCCAGTCTAAGCAGACAAAACTGACTGCGATGAACCGGTGGTCCAATTCTATAGAAGCCGGCTTCACGCGTACATGGGACTGCCCTCAAAGAAATCTGGAAGCTGCAGCTGGTAAAAAATAAATGAATCCAGCAGCCCTTTTGGCATTTGGGACGAGTAGCTGAGACCACGTTACTCCTTAAGACCCCAGCACAATTAGCAAATATGATTCCAGGATTGAGTCCGCTATGCTGGCATTGTAAACTTTCTAAAGGTTGGTATGCTCATATGTGGTGGGAATGCCCGGTAGTAAAGATCTTTTGGAACAAAATTATCGAAATAATCAGAAAAGTATGCAATATGACATTAACCATAGAGTTTAATCTTATGTTGGTAAGCACAATAGGTGGCCCGATAATAGACAGGAGCATGCAAAATGTAGTCAAGGCGATGGTATTGGCGGGTAAGGCGGTCATCGCTTTGGGTTGGAAGGACAAAAGTAAATGGACAGTAGAAATCTGGCACAATTATTGGTTTGAATTTATACAGTCAGACATCGTGGCGGTACTTAACAAGGAGAGAACATGGGATGTGAAAACCAAGGAAATCACGACCAGATGGAAGACCTACCTAGAATGGACAGCGATAGAAGGAAGGACGGTCATTCAGTGGAAGACTAAGACTTTGTGCCCATGGCTGGAGGGAAGAGACCTCTGCTCCATATTTTTATCCAATCCCCTCTTGAAGCTGGCTATGCTTGTAGCCGCCGCCACCTCCTGTGGCAGTGAATTCCACATGTTAATGACCCTTTGGGTGAAGAAGGACTTCCTTTTATCCGTTTTAACACGACTGCTCAGCAATTTAATTGAATGCCCACAAGTTCTTATATTGTAAGAAAGGGAGAAAAGAACTTCTTTCTCTACTTTCTCCATCCCATGCATAATCTTGTAAACCTCTATCATGTCACTCCACAGTAGACGTTTCTCCAAGCTAAAGAGCCCCAAGCGTTTTAACCTTTCTTCATAAGGAAAGTGTTCCAAATCTTTAATCATTCTAGTTGCCCTTTTCTAGACTTTTTCCAATGCTATAATATCCTTTTTGAGGTGCGGTGACCAGAATTGCACACAGTACTCCAAATGAGACCGCACCATCGATTTATACAGGGGCATTATGATACTGGCTGATTTGTTTTCAATTCCCTTCCTAATAATTCCCAGCATGGCGTTGGTCGTGGTAGATAACTCACTGAAAATGTCAAGACAGTGTGCGATTGCAATAAAAATTATTGCAATCGCACACTGTCTTGACATTTTCAGTGAGTTATCTACCACGGCCCCAAGATCTCTCTCTCTTGGTCAGTCTCTGCCAGTTCACAACCCATCAATTGGGGATTCTTGGCCCCAATATGGAGTAGAAGGATTAGAAGCATGTCCTGATTTATCATATGTGAGATTTTGGAGAATGCAAATTGTGTTGGGGAATTTCTCTGCTCCATATGTGGGTTATATATATATTTTTTTGTAACATAAGCAAACTACAAACCAGTTGGACAAGGGGCAGAATTCAGCAGCCCACTTGGTATCTGGGACGAATAGCTGATATGGTGCATTCACACTACACTAAATAATGCGTTTTACATCTGGATTTTTGCTATTCTTACACAGTAAAAATCTGGATGTAAAACACATTATTTAATGTTGTGTGAAAACACAACATGTTACTCCTACCCAGGGGTGGAATTCTAGCAGGTGCTCCTTTGCATATTAGGCCACACCCTCCTGATGTAGCCAATCCTCCAAGAGCTTACAAGGCTTTTTTTTGTAAACTCTTGGAGGATTGGCTACATCAGGGGTATATGGCCTAATATGCAAAGGAGAATTTCACTACTGCTAGAATTTCACCCATACTCTTATCTGAGGTTCCTTCATAGAATCATAGAGTTGGAAGACACCTCTAGGGTCATCTAGTCCAACCCCCTGCACAATGCAGGAAACTCACAAACACCTCCCCCAAAATTCACAGGAACTTTATCACTGTCAGATGGCCATCTAGCCTCTGTTTAAAAATCTCCAAGGAAGGAGAGCTTTCTCATGAATACACATGAAAATGTCTTGTACTGAATCAGATCTGTTTCCTTATACTGAATCAGCAGAATCAGTTCCTTGGTGATTCAAAGTGCTGTCGTGTTGCAGCTGATTTATAGCACCCTTGTAGGGTTTCTCAAGGCAAGAGATGTTCAGGGGTGCCTGCCTCTGCGTCATGACCCTGGGCTACCTTGGGGGTCTCCCATTGAAATACTAACAAGGCCTGACCTTGCTTACCTTCTGAGATCTGATGAGATCCAGCTGTCCTTTTAAAAGAGAAGCCATGTTGGATCAGGCCAATGGCCCATCCAGTCCAACACTCTGTGTCACACAGCAACCAAAAAACCCAGATGCCATCAGGAGGTCCATCAGTGGTGCCAGGACACTAGAAGCCCTCCCACTGTGCCCCCCAAGCACCAAGAGTACAGAGCATCACTTGCTCCAGACAGAGAGTTCCAACAATACGCTGCGACTAATAGCCACTGATGGGCCTCTGCTCCAATCCCCTCTTGAATCTGGCAGTGCTTGTAGCCTCCACCACCTCCTGTGGCAGTGAATTCCACTTGTTAATCACCCTTTGGGTGAAGAACTACTTCCTTTTATCGGTTCTAACCCAACTGCTTAGCAATTTCATTGAGTACCCATGAATTCTTGTATTGTGAGAAAGGGAGAAAAGGACTTCTTTCTCTACCTTCTCTATCCCATGCATCATCTTGTAAACCTCTATCATGTCACCCTGCAGTCGACATTTCTCCCCGCTAAAAAGCCCCAAGCGTTTTAACCTTTCTTCATAGGGAATGTGTTCCAACCCTTTAATCATTTTACTTGCCCTTTTCTACCCTTTTTCCAAAGCTATAATATCTTTTTTTGGGAAAAGTGCAGAAAAAAAGGCAACTAAAATGATTCAATGGTTGGAACATTTTCCCTGTGAAGAAAGGTTAAAACACTTGGAGCTCTTTAGCTTGAAAACATAGGATCGTTTTTTAATTTTGTTTTCAAAGAGGACAGAACAGCAACTGTGATGGTACATCCTCCTCCATCGGGTTGTTACCTTGAATTTCCCTTGGACATCTTCCACCCACCCACATCCCCTTTTCAACCATCTTGGTCCTCTCGTCTCCCAGAAGCAGGGGCAAAGGAAAACCAAACAGTCTGCTTGTTGACACTCTTCTGTGTTTTCACAAGCAGCATCTTTTGCATTGCTTTCTTTTGTCTTTCAGGGGGTTTTTTTTGGGGGGGGGGAGGGGTGAAAATACAATAGCAGAGGATAAAACATAGCATTTTTTTTAAAGTTTATTTTTCAAGAAAGAAAAAACCATTCAACAGAAAGTTCTGAGAAATGAATTTATCTGAGGGCAAAACACAAAGATAGCTAAATGGAGGCCTTTGCCAAAGCTGTCTTCACTTTGGGTGAAAATGCACTTTGTATCCTTGACTGATCCTGTGAATGACTTTTTTAAAGGGTTGGTTGGTTGGTTGGTTTATTTGTTTGTTTATTTAAATTTCTAGCCTGCCCTTCTCATAGAACAGGCTGAGGGATTAGACAAATCTGAAGTCTTTCAGCAGTAATTTAGAACCTCCCAGGTCAGTGACAGTATACCAGGTTCTGGGAGCAAACAGCTGTTTCCTTCAGGTCCTCTGAGAATAGGGTTACCAGAGGTCCTCTTTTTAGAGGACATTTCCTCTTTTTTGGGTCCACCCTATGTTGGGGTCTTTTTTTAAAAAAAACAACAACCTGATGAATATGTCCTCTTTTTTGGGGTTGGAAGGTTAGGAATATTCCTTGTTAGTCTCAACTATCACAGCTAAAATTGTTGGCGTATTTAAAATGAGATTTGTTATTGCATTCACTTGTTTGAAGGAGTCAGGAAACACGTCCTCTTTTCTTTTTTTTCTTTTTGCTTTTCGAAACATGGTAACCCTATCTGAGAAGCAAATGGGGTTTGGATCTGATCCAATGAAGTTCTTCTGCTCTTATGAGTGGGGTTTTTGTTGTCTTTTTGTTGTTGTCTCGTTGCAGCTAACTTACGGCATCCCTTTGGGGTTTTCAAGACAAGAGGCATTCGGAGGTGATTTGCCATCACTGGCCGCCTCTGAGTAGTGACTAATATTTCTTTGTGATCTCCCATCCGGATACTAACCAGGGTAGATCCTGCTTAACTTGCAAGATCTGATAAGAGCTAGCTAACCTGGGCCATCCGGGTCAGGGTTCTTATGAGCGTATCTTCTCGAAATTATATTTTGTTGGCATGAATAGGTTTTACTTCCAAGTAAATGTGGTTTACAATCAGAGTGTATCTTGTTCTAACTGCTCATGTCAAACTATTGTTACGACTTTTGTTTCTTAGACCACCAGAACATAATAATGTAGCCGTGTTTAATTATCTTATCAAAAAACACACTGAGAAGATATCCTTCTGGTCTAAAGTTGTCTATAATTTTCTGGGCCAGAGTGTACAAACACTTCCAGTTTTACTTAAGAGTTTTGAAATCTTGTTTCCCCCCTAATTTGTCTGGACTTACACTTGGATTTAACAGGAGGGTTTTTTTTTTTTAATAAACAGAGATGCAAACTGTAACTAAATCAATTTTCCTAACTGAATCAAACTGTGACAACTGAAAGGGGTTTTTTTGGTGTGTTTTTTTAAATTCCCTTTCAAAATTTAGATCCAAGCTCCAAGTTAAAAATTGGGCTGGTAGCATTCATACTTTTTTTTTTTTAATAAATTGCAAATTTGCACTCAGATTCCCTTCAGCATCTCCTTTTTCCATATTCAAATATCATCTTAGATTTTTTTTTTTTAGGTACATGATGCCCTAATTCATAGAAATGATATCTGAACAAAAATAAATAAAAGGAAACTGCCATATGTGAAAGGTAGTCTGGCAACGCACTTTGAATTATTCAAACGTTACCTCTTTTGCTCAAACCTGTTAGGCACAATTTATATACATGCATAGCTGCTAAAAAGTTATCTATTGCATTATATTAAAAGAAAAGAGGAGGGTAATTTGTTTCTCTGTGTGCAGCTTCTGTTTAAAACCAGTTCTTTCCCTGCCTGAAGATCTCATCATTAATTTATATGCATTCTATTTTTTTATTCATCCCCCAACACACAATCTGTCCTTTTCTATTTGAAAACTACACTTCTTCAGTGTCAATGAGCGTGTGTGCTAGACTCCCCTCGAAATTCAATGCCCCGTAATCTTTTAAGCTCATTTATTTAGAAATCCCAATCGTTCAATGGGATGTATTTCCTAGTCATATCTTTCAAGCGATATCCTTACATGTGCACAACACTGGGAAGCCTGTTACCCGACTCTGCCCTAAATGCATACATCAATACATACATCCACGTGAATAAAATATATTCAGGTGTCGGTCTGAACCAACAGAACAAAATTTGAGTCCAGTGGGACCATTAAGAGCAACAAAGTTGGATACCTCGAATAAGACTTTGTTGGTCTTAAATGTGCTGGTGCACTCAAATAAATAAAATACGGGCATTTAAGATAAGCGAACCGATCTGTCTTCATGCCTTCTCCAGAGATCAGCCTGCCTGCTCAGTTTTATGCTTTTCAGTTCCCTGCCAGACGTACAAACTTCATTTGGCCGTCTCCAATCCATTCTAAAGAGAACTGAGGCCATCCAATATTTTTTAATTTTATCCTCTTATTGAGCAAACGAGTAACTTGAACTGAAAGCTAAAAATGTAACGGGGAGGGCTGGGGAGTGGGGGAATTTGCCAGTTGCCAGTGCCTGTTAAATGGGCAGATTAGCTGTCTTACTTTTTAACATATAAACATCTGAAACCCGTTTCCTGTTTAAGGGGGGGGGGTTAGGTAGATGACCTCAGGCGAGTTTCTTTTTTAAAAAAAAAAATTAACAAATGGGAATTGTAGATCATAGTGGGAGGATGGAGGGTCACTCTTGGTGGTCCTGTTACATTCTGAGCGTGGGGAGGAAAGGAGGGAGGTTGCAGGAGGGGGGAAATACAAAAATAAACTTTTACCTTCTTAGTTTCAGGGTGGGCAGTGCCATTTCTGCTCTGGGTCCCTCTGCTCTGGGAAGTGTTAGCGGCTGTCACTCAGGGCAGACACAATCCCCTGACCGTTTGCGCTCTGGCAGAGCCTGAGATGAAACACTCCCTAGATTATAAGTGGCCGGTCTCTCTCTCTCCCCCCCCCCCCCTTTGCTTTGTGCCACTGGTCCTCATCCAGTCTGTCAAAGGGAATGTGGAGGAGAGGGCGCATCCCTTCTCACGCCACTCCAGGGTCTGAACAAGGGGGGGGGGGAAACATTGCCAAAGTGACTTTCAACGGGCAGGAGGGAGAAAAAGAAAGGCAGAGAGAGGAGCCACAAGGAAGCATCAGGACAGCTCTTCACATGTTGCCGGTTACATCTTTTACAAATTCCATCATGATGCATTTGGGGACAACCGCTGTGAAGAAGCTGAAGTTGCAGTTGTGCTCATCTGCTTGGTGACTTTGAGGTTGTCTGCGTATGTTTTAGGGATGGAGAGGGATGTTTGTAAAGTTTGCTAAGAAGCCTGGTTGCTTTATCAGATAAAATTAGGAGCTGTTTAAAGGCGGTAGAAAATAACGTTATTGAAGCGGCTCAGGATCTGGCAGTAGACAAGAAAGGATACAGGGGACTCAGGATTCGGCCAATTTGTTCCAGACAGCCTGGTCCAGATTGTGGCCTCCAGTTCACCTTTTTACAGAGGAATACAGGGACATGTATGGAACAGCCATGTTCTCATTCCATGATTTATGGTCCAAGCACCACTGTTGACGCATCTCTGGTGCTCTATTTATTTTCGGTGAAATCATCTCTCCAGCACCATTAAAAACACACACACACACACAGAGAACACATTTGAGGGGTTTTTTTGCGGGGGGGGGGGAGGGTTAAAGATATGCTAGCAAAAATAATCCTAAGCACTGTTACCAACGTTTCATCACAATCCCAATATCTTGATGCCTCTTTTTGTTCATGAACATGCATTGATGCATATTAGAAACAACCCAGCTGTAGAAATTTAACTTCTGTACTCAAGGCGAAGGGAGAAGAACCCCAAAGATGATAATGCCAGCAACTCACACCAATAGCACTGCAATGACGCATCCCATCCCAAGGCAAAAGTAAGCACAGCGGTTTCACAGGGGTAGAGGGCAGAAACTCTGATAAAGAGAGCCATCGTTGGACTGACTAGACTTCAACTACCCATAAACTGCCAGGATTAACATGCTTTGCCCGCATTCTGCAAGATTTTACCACAACTCTGCCCTTACTTTCTAGAATGGAGAAAGGGAGGGAGGGAGGGAGGGAGGGAGGGAGGAAGGAAGGAAGGAAGGAAGGAAGGAAGGAAGGAAGGAAGGAAGGAAGGAAGGAAGGAAGGAAGGAAGGAAGGAAGGAAGGAAGGAAGGAAGGAAGGAAGGAAAATAGATGGAGAGAGCAGGGTAGAAAGAAAACAACTTTAACTGATTGGCTTGGCTTGGAGAAATGATTTAAAGAGATAAATGCCTTCTCAAAGAAGAACAAGAAGAAGAAGAAATCAGATTTATATCCCGCCCTCCACTCTGAATCTCAGAGTCTCAGAGCAGCTCAGAATCTCCTTTATCTTCCTCTCAGCCCCACACAAGGTGTGTGGGGCTGAGAGGCTCTCACAGCAGCTGTCCTTTCAAGGACAACTCTGCCAGAGCTATGGCTGACCCAAGGCCATTCCAGCAGCTGCAAGTGGAGGAGTGGAGAATCAAACCCAGTTCTCCCATAGAAGAGTCCACACAATTAATCACTACACCAAGCAGGCTGATGGGATAATGGGGACTTTGAGAGCCACACAATATGTGTGAAAAGGCCACATGTGGCTCCCTAGCCAAAGTTTGGCCACCCCTGCTCTAGGTTCTGCCGGAGGGGCCAAGGTTCGGTGGTAGAACATCTGCTTTGCGTGCTGAAAGCCCCAGGCTCAATACCTGGTATCTCCAATTAAAGGATTGAGTAGAAGGTGATATGAAAAATCTCCACCTGAGATTTCAGAGAGCTGAATAGAGAACACAGACCTTGATGGACTGATGGTCCAATTCGGTAAAAGGCAGCTTGGTTTCTTCATGTATGTCTCAGCTGCTTCTCCTTCCCAGGAGGCTCCTGTTTTTTGAATTGAGAACTGAACAATCTGGTAGATATATTTTAATTGTTTTCAGGGGTGGAATTCGAACAGGAGCTCCTGAGCATATTAGGACACACACCCCTGATGCAGCCAATCCTCCAAGAGCTTACAAAAAAGAGCCCTGTAAGCTCTTGGAGGATTGGCTACATCAGGAGGGTGCGGCCTAATATGCAAAGGAGCTTCTGCTAGAATTCCACCCTGATTGTCCTCAATAAAGAGATAGTGTCCTAGCACTGTAGTAATATCAGGCTAAGGAGTCCTAGAAAAGCCTGCTTACATTGAGCGAAAACCAGGCTAATCCTTTAGTGGTTATGGGGGAACTAGAGCTCACTAGGAAAAGGATAGGTTGGGTGCCCAGCATCTCCAGTTCAATGGATCAGGTATGTGTGAATGACTGGACACTTGGAGAGATGAACGCACAAATCTGCCTTATACCAAGACAGAGTTGGAGCCCATCAAGATTTGGTGTAGTGGTTAAGTGTGTGGACTCTTACCTGGGAGAACCGGGTTTGATTCCCCCCCCTCCTCCACTTGTAGCGACTGGAATGGCCTTGGGTCAGCTGTAGCTCTGGCAGAGGTTGTCCTTGAAAGGGCAGCTTCTGGGAGAGCTCTCTCAGCTTTACCCACTTCACAGGATGTCTGTTGTTGGGGAAGAAAATAAAGGAGATTGTGAGCTGCTCTGAGACTCAGATTCAGAGTGGAGGGCGAGATATAAATCCAATTTCTTCTTCTTCTTCTTCTTCTTCTTCTTCTTCTTCTTCTTCTTCTTCTTCTTCTTCTTCTTCTTCTTCTTCTTCTTCTTCCAGCAGCAGCTCTCCAGGGTCTCAGGTCAAAGTCTTTCACATCAGCCTCCTATCTGATCCTTTTAACTGGGGACACTGGAGGATGAACCTGGGACCTTCTGCATGCCCAGCAGATACTCTGCCAGTGAGCCACAGCCCCACTCCAAGCTCGACTGACCTCGCAAGGCCAATGTTTCTGTATGATTTTATTTTATTAGATTTTTATCTCGACTCTCCTCCAGAATGGGCACCGGGATGGCTCGCAGCGTGGCAACCCAGTAACAATAATAAAACCATAGTTCTAAGTAAGTCCAATCAAATTAAATTAAAATCTAATTAATTTAACATACGGCTTTTGGTGCAAAAACCCACCGTGTTGTTAGTATGGAAAGGAAAGGTCCCCTGTGCAAGCACCAGTCGTTTCTGACTCTGGGATGACGTTGCTTTCACACATTTTCACGGCAGACTTTTTACGGGGTGGTTTTGCCATTGCCTTCCTCAGTCATCTACGCTTCCCCCCCCAGCAAGCTGGGGACTCATTTTACCGCCCTCGGAAGGAGGAAAGGCTAAGTCCACCTCGAGCCGGCTACCTGGGATCAAACTCAGGTCGTGAGCAGAGCTTAGGACTGCAGTACTGCAGCTTTACCACTCTGCGTCACGGGGCTCTTGTTCCCGATAGTGGAGTCCACCGGAATTACATTATTGCAATGCCTGGTGGAATAACTCTGTCTAACATGTCCCGCGGAATGCAAACAGGTCTCACAGGGCAGGAGACAAAACATTCCACCAGGTCGGGGTCACAGTGGAGAAGGCCTTTGACCTTGCTGCGCTCAGACAGGCAAATCGAGGGCCGGGCACCACCGAAAGCCCGCTTGTGGCTGCACAAAGACACCATGGTGAGGGGGTCACAATGGGAGAGGCGTGAAATGAGTGGGAGTAAGACACCTTCGTATTCATAAGAGGGGGTACTGCAAACATAGGATATTATGGAATGCAGCGTTTAAAATTCAAGAGCTGAAGATTTACAAGCCGCCCACATTTTTTTTTTTTTTAAAAAAAAAAATCTGATTGAGGTTTCATGTGGGAAAATATTGTCTCAGTTGTAAAACTCGAAGAACCTGTGGGTGGCATCTCCCGGGGAACTTTTAGGGTGCCGCTGTTCCAATGAGTTGTCCTGGTTCTTTCTAAAACTCCAACGAGGTTCTTAAATTTCAAAGGTAGATGTGAGGAGGATACTTTTGAAACACACATACAACCCCAGAGACATAAAATGTGGCATTCCAATAATGTATAAAGCTCACAGTTCACTTACCCCTAAAATATTGCCAGATCCCCAAACTAAATCTATAGTGGGAGACAAAGTTCTGGAGAATAGGAAATCAGCACGGAGCTATCAGAGATGGATGAGTTCATCAAACTTTTTATATCACTCAGACGAAACTTCTTTGCTAGGACGGCCTCATGTCTTTCAGTGCGAAGAAACACGATCTCCAGACAGATTTGTTTGTGTGGGGGCATGTGGTTCCCTCCGCTGAAATAAGGAAATCACCTCTGCACAAGCAGGGAAATGAGGACATAAGAAGCCCTGGTGGGTGAAATAACCCATGTCGTTCAGCATCTTGTTTCCTGTAAGGGCTAGTCAGGTCCCCCTAGAAGATGAGGGCATGTGACATTTCAAAGGTATCTGCATACTGCCTTTATTATAGCCACCAATGGGCCTATTCCCCACCCTCTTTAAAACCATCTAAAGCAGTGACACTACCCCCATCCCCATGGCTGTAAGTCCACACAGGGGGGGTTTGGTAGAAAAAAAACCCAAGCAGGAACTCATTTGCATATAAGGCCACACTCCCTGACATCACCGTTGTTTCACACCGGGCTTTTTGTAGAAAAAGCCCAGCAGGAACTCATTTGCATATAAGGCCACACCCCCTGACATCACCATTGTTTCACACTGGGCTTTTTGTAGAAAAAGCCCAGCAGGAACTCATTTGCATATAAGGCCACACCCCCTGACATAACCATTGTTTCACGCAGGGCTTTTTGTAGAATAAGCCCAGCAGGAACTCATTTGCATATAAGGCCACACCCCCTGACATCACCGTTGTTTCACACCGGGCTTTTTGTAGAAAAAAGCCCAGCAGGAACTCATTTGCATTTTAAGCCACACCCCCTGACATAACTGTTGTTTCACACAGGGCTTTTTGTAGAATAAGCCCAGCAGGAACTCATTTGCATTTTAAGCCACACCCCCTGACATCACCATTGTTTCACACTGGGCTTTTTGTAGAAAAAAGCCCAGCAGGAACTCATTTGCATTTTAAGCCACACCCCCTGATGCCAAGCCAGCTGGAACACTGTCTATCCTGAAGCTACTATCCATTGATTTCTTTGACCATCCCCTGAGTTTTCATAATTTGTGTGTGTGTGTGAGAGAGAGAGAGAATACACAAAATGCATAATTATATAAACCTAGGGACTTTGTACTCACCCAGAGTTTTCCAAGTAGTTTTTATATATGAGATTCAGGGGGGGGGGGGTTTGTAGCAGGAACTCCTTTGCCTATTAGGCCACACCCCCCCCTGGTGTAGCCAATCCTCCAAGAGCTTACAGGGTTTTTCTTACAGGGCCTACTGTAAGGTCTTGGAGGATTGGCTGCATCAGGGGTGTGTGGCCTAATAGGCAAAGGAGTTCCTGCTACAAAGAAAGCGCTGGATTTATTTGAAAAACAAAACAACCTATAGAGGTGGGTTTTTTTAAAAGCAACAGTTGCAATACAGCGCCAATTTTGTCCAAGTGTCATGACCTTCGTACGAGTGTCCATCTATGACACTAAGTAAATTGATTAATCTTCTGTGCATTTTTAAGAGGGGATCCATGGATTATAGGTACTCGCTATTAGTGAGAATGGTTTTGGAAAATGCCAGTCGCTAATCTCACCCTGTCAGTTCTTAACAGCGATGGGCCGGCGATGGGAGGGAAATGGCAGAACAAGAAAGCTACAGGCTGGGATAATTAGTAAAATTAAGTGACTTAGTATTTGTTTGCTTTCTGGCATGAACTTCCCCAGCCCTGCATTTCCCCCCATCTTATCACAAAGCTTTTGACATGACAGGTTAATGCGGCACCCCCCTCCCCTCAAGTTGGACTAATCGTCTTGCTGTCCCCTCCCCGTTTAGCGGCTGGGGGTTCAGCGTCTCTTCTTGGGTGAAATCTGAGCTCTTTGGGGAATAGAAACGCAACAAGTTCCAAATGCCCAAAACATTTACTCAAGGGCGAAGGCAAGTTTTCCCTTCTCAAGTTCATTTTTAGTTGAGTGTCTGCAGATTTTTGAAAGTCACCGACTGATGAGGAAAGATATGGAGGCTTTTGACGCACAATGATCAAATTCACGGGCTGGGCTCTGCATTCTGACTTTAAAAGCAATGACATCAAACCCCTGTTCCAAAATTAACCTACATTCTGCAACAGGAAAGAACAGTATTTTGCAATTCCTATAAATTCTGCAAATGAAGAACATGTGATAGGAGCCCTCTTAGATTGTGCAATTCCTTCTACATTTTCCCCGGACTCATTGTGATCAGTAATTCTGTCCTTGCTACTGGGGGAGAGAAGCAAGGAAGATACTTCTCCCAGCTACAAGAAATGCTATCCAGAAACTCCTCTGCCTTCTGAGATTTTATCTGCCATTACCCACACAGAGCCAGTTTGGTGTAGTGGTTAAGTGTGCGGACTCTTATCTGGGAGAACCGGGTTTGATTCCCCACTCCTCCACTTGCACCTGCTGGAATGGCCTTGGGTCAGCCATAGCTCTGGCAGAGGTTGTCCTTGAAAGGGCAGCTGCTGTGAGAGCCCTCTCCAGCCCCATCCACCTCACAGGGTGTCTGTTGTGGGGGAGGAAGGGAAAGGAGATTGTGAGCCGCTCTGAGACTCTTCGGAGTGGAGGGCAGGATATAAATCCATTATCTTCTTCTTCATCTTCTACACATTTATGCGTATCATCATCACCACCAGGACTAGGAACTTGGTTTTTATATTAAAGGGAGATTTTAAGGAAAATCAATTCCCCGTGGTCTTCTACTCTCCAAGGGAACTTCAGCATCTGCACTTATAGTCTAACCAGTTAGAGAAGCCACTTCTTATTTTTTCCCCCCTGTATTAGATTTTAACTTTATCACCTCTCCAGGGGAAAAACCACACAACTATTCAAGATGGCTTACAGACATTCAATCAACATAAAAACGATACGAACAAGAAGCCTATAATTTAAAATCACAACAGTGTCAAATCTCCAAACAATCTAAACCCGGTTTACAAAGAAATGATAACAAAGCCAACAACAAAAGGGAAAGGGAAATCAGGAAGAAGGCCCAAAGCAAGAACAGATCAGCCAAATAACATACAGTTTAGGACAGGAAAAGACGAAATGGTGAAAATATGGCCAAGGAACTTCTTACGCAAGTGCTGAGACGTTGATGAACATCTGTGTTTGGCAACCAGGTTATAGAGGTTTCTCCGGTTTATGAGGAAATCCCTTTTTAAAAAATTTCATGTCATTAAAGCCCAACCTGAAAATATACAAGCCGCATCAGTTAAGGTAGTCATTCTATGGTCCTTTGCAGGGGTGGCATTCTAGCAGGAGCTCCTTTGCATATTAGGCCGCACCTTCCTAATGGAGCCAATTCTCCAAGAGCTTACAAAAAAGAGCCTTGGAGGATTGGCTACATCAGGAGGGTGTGGACTAATATGCAAAGGAGCTCCTGTTAGAATTCCACCCTGATTGTCCTCAATAAAGAGATAATGTCTAGCACTGTAGCAATATCAGGCTAGGGAGTCCTAGAAAAGCCTGCTTACACTGGGCGAAAACTAAGCTAATCCCTTAGTGGTTATGGGGGAACTAGAGCTCACTAGGAAAAGGATAGGTTGGGTGCCCAGCATCTCCAGTTCAATGGATCAGGTAGAAGATGGTGTGAATGACTGGACACTTGGAGAGATGAACACACAAATCTGCCTTATACCAAGACAGAGTTGGAGCCCATCAAGATTTGGTGTAGTGGTTAAGTGTGGGAGAACTGGGTTTGATTCCCCCCTCCTCCACTTGCAGCGACTGGAATGGCCTCGGGTCAGCCGTAGTTCTGGCAGAGGCAGCTTCTGGGAGAGCTCTCTCAGCCTTACCCACTTCAGAGGGTGTCTGTTGTTGGGCAAGAAGATAAAGGAGATTGTGAGCAACTCTGAGACTCAGATTCAGAGTGGAGGGCGGGATATAAATCCAATTACTTCCTCTTCTTCTTGCAGCAGCTCTCCAGGGTCTCAGGTCAAAGTCTTTCACATTAGCTACATCAGGGGTGTGTGGCCTAATATGCAAAGGAGCTCCTGCTAGAATTCCACCCCTGGTCCTTTGAATGGTTATAGCTCTCAAATGCATCACATTTGTATGTACCATGTTATCCCATGGAACAGCTCTCCTGTCAGGCGATGGCCATCACTATTTGGGGCAGCAGAAATATCTCAACCCCTGTTACCTAATTGCCTAATTTATAGTAAAAACTCCAACTGGTCATTGTCAGAGCTATTCTAAGATTATAAGAACATAAGAGAAGCCATGTTGGATCAGGCCAATGGCCCATCCAGTCCAACACTCTGTGTCACATAAGAGAAGCCATATCGGATCAGGCCAGTGGCCCATCCAGTCCAACACTCTGTGTCACATAAGAGAAGCCATGTTGGATCAGGCCAGTGGCCCATCCAGTCCAACACTCTGTGTCACAGAAGAACATAAGAGAAGCCATGTTGAATCAGGCCAGTGGCCTATCCAGTCCAACACTGTGTCACACAGTGGTCAAAAAGATTATATATACACACACACACACACTGGCTAATAGCCACTGATGGACCTCTGCTCCATATTTTTATCTAACCCCCCATTTAAGCTGGTTAGATGTAGGATTGCCTACATCAGGGGTGTGTGGCCTAATATGCAAAGGAGCTCCCGCTAGAATTCCACCCCTGGTCCTTTGAATGGTTATAGCTCACAAATGATGCCTTGAATTCGTCTCCTCCAAACCCACTCCTATTTCTACTAACCCCTTCCCCCCCCCCCTACAAAAGTCAGAGGCTTTGCTCTCATTTACGTTTGCTAGAATGGAGCAAGTTCAAACTGACATTTCCGTAAATTCCCGACATCATTCAACTGTTATTTCCCGACTCTTCCATTGAAAACAGGGAATTGAGGTGAAGCGGATAAAGCCATGCCCGCCAACTGCCTTTGTACTCAAATCTTTTCCTGCAGAATTGTTTATGCGCCAAAAAAAAAAAGGGGTGCAGGGGTGCTAATTTTAGCTGGCAAAAAAAGCGGACCTCTGTCTGCATCCGACCGAGCTCTCAAAAGATAACCAGGGCAAAGATGATGTCATCTCAATATGGCATCTGATGAGATCAAAGGGAGAAGTGTATACATCTGCCAAGACTGATGGAGATGTTATTGGCGTTCGCTTCCGTTCCGCTAAGTATGTGCTCCATTGATATAAGTAATTTGCCAGCGCTATGAAAGGAACGCCAACACCGTCTGTTTGTGCTGGTTCATTTCTATGATATCCGAAGCCTGGTTTAGTTTTTTTTTTTTAAGTAAGGACCCCAAATAGAGCTGCTCCCGTCTCCTTCTGCATTTAAGGTCTTGCCAACAGAAAATGGCAAGGATTCAAAACAAGCCTTTGAAAAACACACAGATACATATTTTGGAAATTAAAGGCAGGTTGATAACCATCTTGCCTTCCCATGACGGGACGTCTGCATTGAGATGTTTGAAAGAGAGTCAGGAATGATACATTGCTACCCCACCTGAAACGGTTTTCTATTGTCCCTGTTTCCATTTTCTGATCTTCTGAAAGGAGAAGGAAACATCTTGGGGGGGGCGGGGGTAGCATGATCGCCTTTCATTGCGGAAATGGGCATCTGTTAAATCCAAAGGAACGGTGGGAAAACAACCGCTGTCCCTGGTTGCCCTGACCTGGATGTCTGGCTAGCCCTGGTCTCATCAGAAGCTAAGCAGGTCAGTACTGGTCAATATTTGGAGAAAGATCACCAGGGCTTTTTTTTTTGTAGAAAAAGCTGACTGGGAGCTCCCCCGTGCCTTTCCCTGCATGCCCGCTGGAGTCCTGGCCAACCTAGGTGGAGCTCTGCTCCTGTGCGCTCCTGCCCCAAAAAAGCCCTGGAAGTCACCAAGGAAATCCAGGGTCATTAAGCAGAGGCCGGCTATAGCTAACCACCTCTGACCATCCCTTGCCTTGAAAACCCTACAAGGTCACCATGTCAGCTACGACTTGAAGGCACTTTCTGCCACCAAAACTGTTCTCACAAGCAAAGATCTCCAACATGTAAGATGTTATCCAAGTGGCTGGAAAAGATTTTTTTTTTTTAATATGGTCATGTATTTGACTGAAAAACACAAGCCACCTGGATATAATCCTGACTCTCTTTGAACATTGTTTGGCACGCATCAAGTGAACCTTCAATCATAGCAGCATCATAAGAACATAAGAATATAAGAGAAGCCATGTTGGATCAGCTCAATGGTCCATCCAGTCCAACACTCTGTGTCACAGAAGAACATAAGAGAAGCCATGTTGGATCAGGCCAATGGCTCATCCAGTCCAACACTCTGTGTCACAGAAGAACATAAGAGAAGCCATGTTGGATCAGCTCAATGGTCCATCCAGTCCAACACTCTGTGTCACAGAAGAACATAAGAGAAGCCATGTTGGATCAGGCCAATGGCTCATCCAGTCCAACACTCTGTGTCACAGAAGAACATAAGAGAAGCCACGTTGGGTCAGGCCAATGGCCCATCCAGTCCAACACTCTGTGTCACAGAAGAACATAAGAGAAGCCATGTTGGGTCAGGCCAGTGGCCCCTCCAGTCCAACACTCTGTGTCACATAAGAGAAGCCATGTTGGGTCAGGCCAATGGCCCATCCAGTCCAACACTCTGTCACAGAAGAACATAAGAGAAGCCACGTTGGGTCAGGCCAATGGCCCATCCAGTCCAACACTCTGTGTCACAGAAGAACATAAGAGAAGCCATGTTGGGTCAGGCCAATGGCCCATCCAGTCCAACACTCTGTTTCACTGAAGAATATAAGAGAAGCCATGTTGGATCAGGCCAATGGCCCATCCTGTCCAACACTCTGTACCACACAGTGCCCAAAAAACCCAAGTGCCACCAGGAGGTCCATCAGAAGCCCTCCCACTGTTGCCCCCCCCCCGCGGAGCACCAAGAATACAGAGCATCACTGCCCCAGAAAGAGAGTTCCACCAATACCCTGTGGCTAATAAGCACTGATGGACCTCTGCTCCAGATATTTCTCCAATCCCCTCTTGAAGCTGTCTATGCATGTAGCTGCCACCACCTCCCGTGGCAGTGACTTCCACATGTTAATCACCCTTTGGGTGAAGAAGTACTTCCTTTAATCCGTTCTAACCCAACTGCTCAGCAATTTCATTGAATGTCTATGAGTTCTTGCATTGCAAGAAAGGAAGAAAAGTACTTCTTTCTCTACCTTCTCTATCCCGTACATGATCTTGTAAACCTCTATCAGTTGTAGTTTCTCCAAGCCAAGGAGTGACTCACACGAACAAGCATCCCCCAGACCAAATGCCATGGAGGGAACTTCCGTATGACCTTCTTTGACCTCTAACATTGCTTTTCAATGGAGTCCATTTGCACACTCAGCACCAAGTCCTGGTAGAGCTACTGTAATCCAACCATGAGGAATCAGTACGTGTATAGATAGGCAGGTGTGCGAACGGGCCCATAAAGAAGTTAGCCTCCTATTGAAAAGAGAGTGCTGCTTGTTTCTGCTTATTTAGTGGACGCATCCTTTTGCTTAGCAACATTCAGGGTTTAGCAATATGGTCAGGGTGAGGTCCTTTTTGTAGTTCATGGCTCCCTCGTAAGGTTGCCATCCTCCAGGTGGGGGCTGGAGATCTCCCAGAATTATAGCGGGTCTCCAGAGAGCAGTGCCCCTGGAGAGAACAGCAGCTTTGGAGGATGGACTCTGTGAGGGCCAGATCTGACAAAAAAGAGACCTAGTCGGGCCAGGCCATGCCATGTGTGTACTTATTTAAAAGAAGAAGAATTGCAGATTTATACCCCACTCATCTCTCTGAATTAGAGACTCAGAGCAGTTTACAATCTCCTATATCTTCTTCCCCCGCAACAGACACCCTATGAGGTGGGTGGGGCTGAGAGGGCTCTCACAGCAGCTGCCCTTTCAAGGACAACTCCTACGAGATCTATAGCTAACCCAAGGCCATTCCAGCAGGTGCAAGTGGAGGAAGAATTGCCGATTTATATCCCGCCCTTCTCCCTGAATCACACACTCAGAGCGGCTTACAATCTCCTATATCTTCTCCCCCCCACAACAGACACCCTGTGAGGTGGGTGGGGCTGAGAGGGTTCTCACAGCAGCTGCCCTTTCAAGGACAACCTCTGAGATAGCTATGGCTAACCCATTTAAGATTAGGTAGCAGAGATACAAACTTTATAAAGGACACGGACACAATTAAAGATTTTTTAAAAACACTTAAAACATGCTTAAAACATTAGCACTCGTTAGTCTTAAAGGTGCCTTCTTTGTATTTCTCCCATGGGATCCAGGGGACTGGGGCAAAGGAAGCTCTGGCTCTTTCTCTCCCTTCCCAGGGGATCAGGATGGACGGAGCCTCAGCCAAAAGATGGAAGAGAGGCTTGGCTCAGTAGCTCTGCTGTGCGACTGAGAGAGCCAGGCAAAGCAAACTTTCCCTCCTCCCCTTCCTCCCCAAGGGAGGAGCCTCAGCCAATGGAGAAAACAGGTTTTACTCTTTAGCTCCTGTGCGATTGAGGAAGCCTGGCAAAGCAAGCTGCGATGCAGGAGGAAGCAAGAGAGAGGGAGAAGGGAGCAGATGACACCCAGTTGCTCAGGGACCTGATAGGGGCCTGATTCGGCCCACAGCCCACATGTTTCACACCCCTGCTCTCAGGCAATGCATCTTCACTGCACTTATTCCCCTCCCCGAATTCTTATCTCTACGGGTCCCACCTCCAAAATCTCTAGAAATTTTGCAAGCTGGAGTTAGGGTTGTTACTTTCAGGTTGGGAAGTCTGAGAGTGGAGCATGGGGAGGAGAGGCAGGGTTTGGAGTGGGGAGGGGCCTCAGTGGGGTGCAGTGCCATAGAGCAGGGGTGGCCAACAGTAGCTCTCCAGATGTTTTTTGCCTACAACTCCCATCAGCCCCAGCCAGCATGGCCAATGGCTTGTGACTGATGGCAGTTGTAGGCAAAAAACGTCTGGAGAGCTACCGTTGGCCACCCCTGCCATAGAGCCCACCCTCCAAAGGGAACTGAGTTCTACCTGCATGGGGGTTCCTCTGATTTTGGGGCCTCCATCCAACCCACTGGCACAGGATTGGCCGGTGGGGGAGCCCCGTCCCTGAAGAGCTCCCAACATGCCCAGTCCCAGAAGTGATGTGATCACCCTGGGCATGTCACGCAGGGGGTGTGGCATATGCAAATGAAATATGCAAATGAGATGTGCTTTTTCTGTGAAACGAACCCCAGTTAGACGTAAATGCATTTGTGCGCACAACACTTGATTCTCTTGCCCTCTTTCACAAGATGGTTGTACTCAAGGGTGGAATTCTAGCAGGAGCTCCTTTGCATATTAGGCCACACACCCCTGATTGGCTCTCCAGATGCTTTTTGCTTACAACTCCCATCAGCCCCAGCCATGCTGGCTGGGGCTGATGGGAGTTGTAGGCAAAAAATCATCTGGAGAGCCACTGTTCCCCACCCCTGCTCCAAGAGCTTACAAAAAAGAGCTTTGTAAGCTCTTGGAGGATTGGCTACATCAGGGAGGTGTGGCCTAATATGCAAAGGAGCTTCTGCGAGAATTCTTCCCCTGGTTGTATGATCTCAGTTCTTGTTACTTGGCTGCTGCTTTAAAATCTTTTTTTTTTTTTTTTGCCTTTCTTATGCTAGGCTTTCTTGTAGCTCTTTGTTGATATATATTATATAATGAGCTCCCTCAGGCTTTTATGGAGTGTGCAGGATAGGTAAATAAATAAACTTGTGAATCAGCCTCTATCATGTGTCCTTTGCCTGGCTGGCTGGCTGGAGTACATGCTTCAGATTAAAATTAGAGACAATTTGGAAGAAGGAAAAGGAGTTCCCCTACCCAACTTTGCAGTGTGTTGCAAAGCACATATCCTGGAATTTCTTTGAAAATGAAGCAAGGAAAGGAGAAGTGGGAAAAGACAGAATGGATGGATGGATGGAAGAGAGGGAGGGAGGGAAGAAGGGAGAGAGGGAAGAAAGGAGGGATGGAGGGGAGAAGGGAAGGAAGAAGGAAGGGAGGGAGGAAGGAGGAGGAAGGAAGGGAGATGGCAGAGAGTAGGCAAGGAGGAAGGAAAATATCAGAGTAAGAAATTTATCTTAATTTCAAACTATCTTTTATCTTTAGGGTTTGTAGAATCTTTCAGGCTCAAGTGCCGTGTTCTACTGGAGAAAGTTTTCCTTCCAGACGTTTCGTTCTCAGCTGAGAACGAAACATCTGGAAGGAAAACTTTCTCCAGTAGAACACGGCACTTGAGCCCGAATGATTCTACAAACCCTAATGATGTTACCAGCCGTGAAAACCTGAAATCTTTGTTATCTTTTATCTTCTTTATTGTATCCAGAATTTTTAAGAAGCAGCTGAGCTTCTTATTGAAACTCACACACACACACACACACACACACACCCCAACAGCATCCATTGATTCTTTCCACCACACACTCCCACATACACACACTCCCACGGTGCGTGAAATGGGTCCAGCCACACATTGGAGCAAACTCTACATCCTGCATTTTTTCTCTTACAGGGCTTTTTTTTGTAGCAGGATCTCCTTTGCATATTAGGCCACACCCTCCTGATGCAGCCAATCCTCTTGGAGCTTACAGTAGCCCCTGTATTAAGAGCCCTGTAAGCTCTTGGAGGATTGGCTACATCGAGGGTGTGTGGCCTAATGCACAAAGGAGTTCCCTCTACAAAAAAAGCCTCGTTCTCTTTCAAATAGAAGCATGAGCCAAAAAAGAAAGTTTAGAACAAATGGCAGAATGGAGAGAAAAGACGCAACGAGTTTTTTTGTTGTGTGTAGGTCACAAGCGAATTTTATCGCCAGGCCGCAAAGAGCACAAAGCCATTCTTCATTGTGCGTGCGTGCATGGGGAAGTGAAGTAATTGGAAGGAACTAACCAGGCAACTGTTTCCATTTCTGCAACACTTGTAAGGTTAAAAGGATAAAGATTCATCAATTTGTACTGCCTGACCTCCCCATGCTGGTTTTCATCTGGATTCAGATGTGCGGGATTAACCCTTCGAAGCCGGCCTGACACACTGATTTAAAGGCTGTGTTCTGTGCACTTCCTGGCAAATTGCATTCATTGGGGATCTCTAATCTGGAAACCAGAAAGGAGGGGAGGGCTTCTTATTGGATGTGCGGCGTATGATAAACAGATGTCTCCCACTACGGATAAATATGAACACGACATTTATAGTTCCAGGACTATAAATCAAGGATTCTGTTCGCTAGTCAGGGCAAAAGAGTTTTGAACAATGTGCAAACTCACAATGCCATAATTCACATGCACGTCATGAGCCGGGTTGCAAACAATTCTGCAAGCTACCGAGGGCCAGGCTCAGATGAATGAGTCTGTCTCCGCTCGGATCAGCTACGGATGCCAGCCTTCAGGTGGGTGACAAGAGTAAACCATCAGGTTTCTGTGATAACCAGCCTCTATATCACTTTGCACCGTTTCTTAATTCTTATAAACCTCTTTATATTCTTTGAAACCTTTAACAAAATATCATTTCAAATTATACGCTGATGAACAGAACACCCTAGTGAGCAAAAAGGAAGGACGCAGTCTTTGAAAGTTCAGAATAAACTGTCTTGTAAATATCAGGTTCCGTCCTTCCATGTAATAGAGGGAATCCATGGCCCACTTGTTCCTGAGGAGACCCCACGATGTCTTTTTTGAAGATTCAGCTTGAGATGTACACAGCCCAACGCAGCTATGAGGTTGTACTTTATTTTCCCCGTTTCACCAAAGGCTTTGACCAGCTTTTTACAATTTCATCAGAGCGCATGCAAGATTCCAACTCTTCTCCTTCAGAACATTCTCTGTTTTCAAAATGGGCCTTGCAAAACCCGTTTTGCCAAATGAAATTTTCCCCGTTTCACCAAAGGCTTTGACCAGCTTTTTTTACAATTTCATCAGAGCGCATGCAAGATTCCATCTCTTCTCCTTCAGAACATTCTCCGTTTTCAAAATGGGTCTTGAAATGTGGCGAAACGGAGAAAATAAAGTACAACCTCATAGCTGTCCAGTCCAACACTCTGTGTCACACAGTGTCTCACTCTGTGGCTAATAGCTACTGATGGACCTCTGCTCCATATTTTTATCTAACCCCCTCTTGAAGCTGTCTGTGCTTGTAGCTGCCACCACCTCCTGTGGCAGTGAATTCCACAAGTTAATCACCCTTTGGGTGAAGAAGGACTTCCTTTTATCTGTTTCAACCCGACTGCTCAGCAATTGCATCGAATGCCCACGAGTTCTTGTATTGTGAGAAAGGGAGAAAAGGACTTCTCTACTTTCTGTGTCCCATGCATAATCTTGTAAACCTCTATCATGTCACCCTGCAGTCGACGTTTCTCCAAGCTAAAGAGCCCTAAGTGTTCCAACCCTTTAATCATTCTAGTTGCCCTTTTCTGCACTTTTTCCAGTGCTATAATATCCTTTTTGAGGTGTGGTGACCAAAATTGTACACAGTATTCCAAATGAGACCACACCATCGATTTATACAGGGGCATTATGATACTGGCTGATTTGTTTTCAATTCCCTTCCTAATAATTCCCAGCATGGCATTGGCCTTTTTTATTGCAATCACACACTGTCTTGACATTTTCAGTGAGTTCTCTACCACGACCCCAAGATCTCTCTCTTGGTCAGTCTCTGCCAGTTCACACCCCATCAACTTGTATTTGTAGCAAGAGCCTTCTCGGTGGCGGCCCCAATACTTTGGAACACCCTCCCAGAAGCCATTAGGGCCCTGCGGGATTTCTTGCAGTTCCGCAGGGCCTGCAAGACTGAACTGTTTCGGATGGCATAGAACATCTAATGGGAGAGGGCTGCCACCACATCTGGATCCATCGCACTTTTATTACAAACTGCCCATGATCTGTGCGCGTGAGAAAGAAAATATTACATGATCCGCCTGAGTAGCACCATTGTTATTTATCTGATTGTTTTGTTGTTTTAATATTGCTTTTGTTTACTTTCTATTTTATGCTGTTAGCCGCCTTGAGTCTGTACAGAATGGGCAGGATATAAATATAATGTAAATAAATAAATAAAATTAAAGGCGTTACTTGAATCCTACTTTGTTCTGTTTTCCCTATGGCACTGTTCTATGTAGTCTGGAGATGACCTATAATTCCAGGAGATCCCCAGGTCCTACTTGGAGGCTGGCATCCTTAAGACCACCCCTAACTGGGTCAACAAATCTAGAAGCGCCGAGTTCAAATTTCATTCCTGCTAGGAGTTCACTGGGTGGTCTTTGGGAACTTTGCAGGCCTGTTTTAAGGATGGCTGACATAATGTATAAGAAGAGCAGGGAACCCTTACTAGTTCCTCTTGCAATATTCCTCCTGGTGCAACATTTCTTTGATTCCCTCCCCTCCTCGGTTCGTGGCCCTGCGCCAGTTTGTACTACATCCCCCCCCCCCACGGCCTCCCAGGGGATCTGCAGATTAAAAGTGTCCCTGATCCTCCAGGGTAGATCAAAATAGACTGAGATATCTTGAAGATGAAAGAGCTGCACATGAGAATGAAGAGGATGGTTTTTTTAAAAAAATAAAAAAAAAATAAAAAGAATGCATGAGTAAGTGCAACTGACTAAAGAGATGGGAGAATTTTTGATGTCGTGGAAACCAATGTAGGAAATTGCACGACCTTTTGCTTCACCCACTGGGAGATTAAAAAAACCCCCCCAACAACCTTGGGTCATGAAATGCTTTGAAACTGCTAGAGCTAGCCTGACCAAAGCCAATTTTTTCCCCAAAGTTTTGGCCCTCTGAAATAGTTAAAGAAAACCACAAAAACCCTTCCTCACATTTTATCCCGAGTTAGGATTGTTAGGTTTGGGCTGGAAAACTCCTTGAAATTTTGGGAGGGGAGTTTTTGGGGAGGGGAGAGACCTCAGTGGAATATAACACCGTAGAGTCTGCCCACCAAATAGGATTTTTCAGGTCTACGTTGGAAAATATCTGAAGACTTTGAGGGTGGATCTGGGAGAGGGCAGGGTTTGGGGAGGGGAGGAGCCCCTCAGTGTGACACAGTGCCCTAGATTCCACCCTCCAAAGCAGCCATTTTCTCCAGGGGGAGCGGATCTCTGCCAGCTGGAGATCAGTTGTAAAAGCGGGAGAACTCCAGGCCGCACCTGGAGGCTGGCAACCCTACCAACAAAGCTGCCATTTTTTTTTTCTACAAGAGAACTTATCTTTGTTGTCTGGAGACGAGATGTAATTCCAGGAGATCCGTATCCTTAGAGCTTTGGCCGTTGATGAGATTCGTTAAACGTTTTATTACCATGGGAAAATGTCCATGAAGTTGCAAAGAAACTTGTCTTTTCCGTTTATATTAAACGGAGAACGAGGATCAAACCTACTGTATCCATGTGGACAGCAGTCCAATCTGCCTTCTAGGGTTGCCAGATCCAAACGTCTCCCTGGTGGAGGGATTTGGGGGGGGGGCATTCCAGGAGGGCTGTGGCAATCCCTGATGTAAGGTTGCCAGTCCCCAGATGGGGGCAGGGGATCTCCTGGTTTGGAGGCCCTCTCCCTACTTCAGGGTTATCAGAAAGTGAGAGGGGAGGAAATGTCTCTAGGGTGCTCCATTATTTCGTATGGAGACCGATTCCCATAGTGGAGAATTGATCTGTGGGTATCCGGGACTCGTGGCTGCTGAGTTTATTTTTTTGAGGTAGAGGCACCTCAAAAGGTAGTTTGAGGTAGTTTGCAGCATAGCATCCAATGCCTCTCCTCAGAACACCCTTCAAGTTTCAAAAGGATTGAACCAGGGAGCCCAATTCTATGAGCCCCAAAAGAAGGTGCCCCTATCCTTCATTATTTCCAATGGAGGGAAGGCATTTCAAAGATGTGTGGCGCCTTTAAATGATATGGCCACAACTCCCTTGGGAGTTCAATCATGCTTGTCACAACCTTGCTCCTGGCTCCACCCCCGATGGCTCCTGGCTCCACCCCCGATGGCTCCTGGCTCCACCCCCAAAGTCCCCAGATATCTCTTGAATTGGACCTGACATCACACCGAGTGACATCATTGTTTCGCGGACACAACACCTGCATGTGAACCTTTACTTTAAATGTTTTTTGGGGGTGGGGGGGAAGCCTGGGCTGTGTGCACCTGCCCTAAGAAGAGAGAAGGAGCTGGTGGCTCCACTCAGAGAGAGCGGGCATCAGGAATTGTTTTGAAGGAAAAAAGGCGGCGGAGCTCATCCAGGGATTGTTATGCAGCTGCACCTACCGTTCAATGGACAAGATGGAATGGAGGAGGTGGAAATGTCAGAAAGGTTCCGGAGCTGTGCTCCTGTGAGCTCCCGCTGAATCCGAGGCCTGGCGGGCACCATCCACACCTGCCAGCTGGAAAGCAGTTGTAAAAGCGGGAGTTGTAAAAGCAAACGCAGCACCCACTCTTTTCTTTTTCCTCGCAGAAGGGGAGGGAGAGGGGTGGCCACCTGGTGGCCCCGTTTGGGGGTGGAGCTTGGGGCGGGGCCTTCCCCACCAGCCACCTGGCCTGGGGTAAGTTGGAGACATTGAAATGGTGGGGGGGGGGGCGAGACTGTTGTGAGTGCTAAATGTTGGAAGGGATGGGGAACTATATGCACTGCTGGTTCTATTGTCCTGGCAGATACACATTTTGGCAGTTGATTTTGCAGCATATTTTTATGATAACAGGAATCATGGCTCTTGTCAGGCTAGGGTTACCAATCCCCAGGTGGGGGCAGGGGATCCCCCGGTTTGGAGGCCCTCCCCCCGCTTCAGGGTCATCACAAAGTGGGGGGAAGGGAGGGAAATGTCTGCTGGGAACTCTATTATTTCCTATGGAGATTTATTCCCATAGAAAATAATAGAGAATTGATCCGCGGGTATCTGGGGCTCTGGTGGGGCTGTTTTTTGAGGTAAAGGCACCAAATTTTCAATACAGCATCTAGTGCCTCTCCCCAAAGTACCCCCCAAGTTTCAAAAAGATTGGACCAGGGGGTCCAATTCTATGAGCCCCAAAAGAAGGTGCCCCTATTCTTCATTTGTTTCCTATGGAAGGAAGGCATTGAAAAGGTGTGCCGTCCCTTTAAATGTGATGGCCAGAACTCCCTTTGGAGTTCAATTATGCTTGTCACAGCCTTGATCTTGGCTCCACCCCTAATGTCTCCTGGCTCCACCCCCAAAGTCTCCTGGCTCCACCCCCAAAGTCCCAAGATATTTCTTAAATTGGACTTGGCAACCCTATGTCAGGCCAGAAAGCCTATTGTTATCTATGCTACCAGTGGGCTTGGGAAACAAAAGTTAAAATATTTCGATCACAACTTTGTTCGCCATCGCTAGGATGGCAATTGCTACAAAATGGAGAGATAAAAGCTCACCTTCTCTATTATCCTGGCAAAATAAGGTGTGGGAATGTTTTGTCCGCTGCAAAATTACCAGCTATTCTCTCCTGCCAAACTTGCAACGTTATCAAGAAAAATTTACAGCAGTAAGGTTTCCAGTCGTATCCTACTCAATTCAGCAAAAAGTGATTCTGAATAAGACTTATAATCAGAACTTGTTATTTTTTCTAATGCATTCCTTATTTGTATCTTATCTGTAACACATCTGGCTCTCTGTATTCGGTTATCATCCTTTGTATTTGTCGTTCTGCAAACTGTATCAATGTATTGACATATTGGTTTGGTGCATGTTAAAAATAAAGATTATTTCAAAATTACAGTGCCTTTTTTTGTAGAAAAAGCCCAGCAAGGACTTGTTTGCATATTAGGCCTCACACCCTGACATCACCATTGTTTCACACATTTGTTTGTGTGCGGGCATGTGCTCCCTCCGCTGAAAGAACCAAAGAGCTTCTGCACATGCAAAAGCTCCGTATGAGCATCAGAGCATAAGTGGGGCTTCATGTCGAGAAATGAAAACAGAAGAAGCCCTGGTGGTTGAAATAATCCATTTCGTTAAGCATCTTGCTTCCTGTATGGGAAAGACGAGGACATGTGACATTTCAGAGGTGCCAAGGGGTGCGGCTTAATATGAAAGAAGAAGATGAAGATATTGGATTTATAGCCCGCCCTCCACTCCGAAGAGTCTCAGAGCGGCTCACAATCTCCTTTCCCTTCCTCCCCCGCAACAGACACCCTGTGAGGTAGATGAAGATATTGGATTTATATCCCGCCCTCCACTCCAAAGAGTCTCAGAGCGGCTCACAATCTCCTTTCCCTTCCTCCCCCACAACAGACACCCTGTGAGGTAGATGAAGATATTGGATTTATATCCCGCCCTCCACTCCAAAGAGTCTCAGACCGGCTCACAATCTCCTTTCCCTTCCTCCCCCACAACAGACACCCTGTGAGGTAGATGAAGATATTGGATTTATATCCCGCCCTCCACTCCGAAGAGTCTCAGAGCGGCTCACAATCTCCTTTCCCTTCCTCCCCCACAACAGACACCCTGTGAGGTAGATGAAGATATTGGATTTATATCCTGCCCTCCACTCTGAAGAGTCTCAGAGCGGCTCACAATCTCCTTTCCCTTCCTCCCCCACAACAGACACCCTGTGAGGTGGGTGGGGCTGGAGAGGGCTCTCACAGCGGCTGCCCTTTCAAGGACAACCTCTGCCAGAGCTATGGCTGACCCAAGGCCATGCCAGCAGCTGCAAGTGGAGGAGTGGGGAATCAAACCCGGTTCTCCCAGTTAAGAGTCCGCACACTTGACCACTATACCAATCTGGCTCCTTCTGGGTTTTTCCCACAAATGAGGTCCTTCTGGGTTTTCCCCACAAAAAAGCCATGTACAAAACAGTGGGGACATCAGGGGATGTGACCTAATATGCAAATGAGTTCCTGCTGGGCTTTTTCTACCAAAAAAGCCTTGCTGCCTTTATTATAGCCACTGACGGACCTATTCCCCACCCTCTTTAAAGCCATCTAAAGTAGTGACGCTATCCCCATCCCATGGCAGAAAGTCCACACAGGGCTTCTGCCCCCCCCCGAAAAAAGCCCAGCAGGAACTCATTTGCTTATTAGGCCACACCCCTGACATCACCATTGTTTCACACTGGGCTTTTTTGTAGGAAAAGCCCAGCAGGAACTCATTTGCATTTTAGGCCACACACCCCTGACACCATGCCAGTTCCTGTGCTTTCCTGCTCAAAAAAAAAAAAAAAGCTCTGTTCTTGACTCAAACTAAAAATTTCCTGTTTTTCGTCAGAACGAAATAAGGACGTACCATTTCCCTCTCCGCCCCCCCCCCACCACCCAGTTTTGTCTGTTTCATCATTTCCATGAGAAATAAGCTGGTGCTTGGCCTACCGACTTTAGATATCTGAGAATGTGCTAGACGAGGCCTCGGTCCAGTCCTAAAGGGAGAGGGCAGCTTCGTGCTTGGGAAGAGTCAGAGTTTTGACCCCGGTTCAAGCATCCACATGGGTGGCCTCCTGAAACATAACCAAGTGGGAAGAGTTCCACCGGCGCCGGCCCCGCTTCCCTGCCAAGAGGCAAATGATGGCACTGTTAAAGTGTGTGGCCCTGGCAAACGCCCAACTTTGCCACCCCCCGGAGTCAGACCTGAGCTCCGTTCCCTTCCCATCTTGTCATGCATCCGTGTGCCGGAGCTCATCTGCTTTCCATTAAGGCCGGCAAATATGTTATTTTGGAATCCCATATTTGGTGCAAGGCTGCTCTCAAGAGATTACTACCAGGAATTTTTTTTTTTTTTTTAAGAGCAAAGCTATTTTTGGAAGTCTCCGGGTCAGGCATTATTCCCACAAACGTCTTTGGTGACCAAGTCAAGAGTCCATTTAGACCATGGAAGACAAGCCAAAGAAGTTGTTTTTTATGAGCCTGACACACTTCACATGTTTCCTAATTTTACAAAATAAAAGCAAGTTGGAGTGTCTCTCTCTCTCTCTCTCTCTCTCTCTCTCTCTCTCTCTCTCTCTCTCTCCCCAGCTGGAATGGAGCTGACTCAAACCCTTCTGCAGTCAACGAGGACCTTGTTCCAAGATATTCTGTCTTCTTCCCAATCCTCAGCTCTTTCTTTTCCCTCCCTCCCAAACTGGGAAGGTCATTTGTTCCCTAGCGGATAGATTCCCTGTTATCCCGAGAGCTTACTCGATCCCAAACAACAGTTTATAAACCCCTAAGCTCCGTGGCTCTCTCAAAATGAAGTGCTTAGCGTCGAAGCCAAGCTAAATCTCTAAATGGTAGAAGAGCCATTTGGGTTGTTGTTGTTTTTTTTCCCCTTCTTTTCTTCCTTCTCCTGCCCAGCTGACAGTAGGTTTACAGTTCATAATCTGGCCTTTGTAAAAGCATTTGTCAGCCTGTATATTTCATTTTCGACCTCGACCACCCGTGCTGCTCCGATGGGCAGGAAGCGCCTTTTGCGTTTCGCACCGACCCTGTCCGCCCGCTTGAAAGCTGGCTGCAAAAGAACAGGACTGAGTCACAAAAGGCAAATTCTCTTGGCACTGTCTTGGCTAACATCTCCCTTGGGGAGAAGTGGCTGGGGGGGGGGCGGTAGAGAGAAACCGACTTTTGTTTATGCCAAGTCAACCCTTGGCTCTAAATTTGGAAATCCAAGGTATTCTCCTAAACCTTCACTCTTGGCAAAGATGTCATTGGCTAGGCATCTTCTGCCTTCTCCCATTCCTCAAACCCGCCCCCCCCTGCCTCTCAATCTTTTTTTTCCCCAGCTTTAGATTAAAATAACACTCCATTAGCCTTTCCAGTTGAATGGAAATTGTTGCATGAACGCTTTCATCTGCGGCAGCAAAACTCCGTGCTGGGCCGGCTCCTCCCAATATGTCAATCGGCTTACGTGTGTTTGTGTGGATGGCATCTTAAAAGGGTTTGTGGTTTCTGTTTGGTGACAGCAGCATGCAGGCCGTTTTTTTTCCACAGGGCTGTCGGTGGGATGATGGAGAACTTGTTGCCTATTTTGCTTGCTTCCTTGACTTAATCCTATGAAGAAAGGTCGAAGGAACTGGGCAAGTTTAGCCTGGAGAGGAGGCGGCTGAGAGGCGATAGGATAACCCATCGGGCTGTCATATAAAGGATGGTGTGGAGTTGTTTTCTGTGGCCCCAGAAGGTAGGACCAGAACCAACAGGTTGAAATTAAGAAGAAGAAGAAGAATGCAGATTTATACCCCGCCCTTCTCTCTGAATCAGAGACTCAGAGCGGCTTACAATCTCCTATATCTTCTCCCCACCACAACAGACACCCTGTGAGGTGAGTGGGGCTGAGAGGGCTCTCACAGCAGCTGCCCTTTCAAGGACAACTCCTGTGATACCTATGGCTGCCCCAAGGCCATTCCAGCAGCTGCAAGTGGAGGAGTGGGGAATCAAACCCGGTTCTCCCAGATAAGAGTGTGCAAACTTAAACCACTACACCAAACTGGCTCTTCTTAAATCAAAAAAGTTTCTGACTCAACATGAGGAAGAACTTCCTGACCATTAGAGCGGTTCCTCAGTGGAACAGGTTTCCTCGGGAGGTGGCGGGCTCTCCTTCCTTGGAGGTTTTTAAACAGAGGCTAGATGGTCAGCGATGAAGATCCTGCGAATTTAGCGATGAAGATGCTGTGACAGCGATGAAGATCCTGTGAATTTAGGGGGAGGTGTTTGTGAGTTTCCTGCATTGTGCGAGTGGTTGGGCTGGATGACCCTAGAGGTCCGTTCCAACTCTAGGATTCTATGAATTTGTATTTTCCCCCCCTCAGTGAGGACTCCCTTTCATTTTTGTCCTCTCTCAACAACCCTGTGAGGTAGGCCAGGCTGAGCACGTGTGACAGGCCCTGTCTCCACTCACGCTGCTTCTGTTACTGAAGAGTTCTCACTCAACCCGCCCCTTCCCCAGTCCTCTACCCCATTGCAGAGGGAGCTGGAAATGCATCATTATGATGATGTCACTTTCAGGTTAGAGTTGGAGGGACGCGGGGTTCTGCCTGGGGTGGCAGAACCCCTAGCGCCGGGCCTGTGCATTTCAGAACATACCCTTCTTCTTTGCAAGCATGAATATTTTTCACTGCAAAAAGAGGTCAAGGTAGTCCCCTGTGCAAGCCCCAGTCGTTTCCGACTCTGGGGTGACGTTGCTTTTACAATGTTTTCACGGCAGGCTTTTTACGGGGTGGTTTGCCATGGCCTCTCCCGGTCATCTCCGCTTCCCCCCCAGCAAGCTGGGGACTCATTTGACTGACCTCGGAAGGATGGAAGGCTGAGTCAATCTGGAGCCAGCTACCTGAACCAGCTTCCGCCGGGTTTGAACTCAGGTTGTGAGCAGAGGGCTCCGACTGTAGTACTGCAGCTTTACCACTCTGCGCCACCGGGCTCCTTCAGTGTAGATAGGAAAGGAAAAGTCCCCTGTGCAAGCACTAGTCGTTTTCGACTCTGGGGTGACATCGCTTTCACAACGCTTTAACGGCAGACTTTTTACGGGGTGGTTTGCCATTGCCTTCCCCGGTCATCTACACTTTCCCCCCAGCAAGCTGGGGACTCATTTTACCGACCTCAGAAGGATGGAAGGCTGGGTCAACCTCGAGCCAGCTACCTGAACCAGCTTCCACTGGGATCGAACTCAGGTAATGAGCAGAGAGCTCCGACTGCAGTACTGCAGCATTACCACTCTGTGCCACAAGGCTCTTAAAGGTAGTCCCCTGTGCAAGCGCCAGTCATTTCCGACTCCGGGGTGACGTTGCTTTTACAACGTTTTCACGGCAGACTTTTTACGGGGTGGTTTGCCATGGCCTTCCCCAGTCCTCTGCACTTCTCCTCCAGAAACCTGGGGACTCGTTTTACCGACTTCGGAAGAATGGAAGGCTGGGTCAACCTTGAGCCAGCTACCTGAACCCCGCCTCCGCTGGAAATCAGTTGTAAAAAGGGGAGATCTCCAGGCCCCACCTGGAGGCTGGCAACACTGGAGGGAAGCAGGGAGGGCAGGTTGTAGTCAGACTAATGCCAGGCATATGGCAACAGCGCCAGCTGGTAGAATGCCCCTGTTAAGATGCAGAATCCCAGGTATGGAGGAGGTTGTCAAGTTCCCAGTTCTCCTTCAGTAATGATGACTCTCCATGTGTTCGGGTAAGCATTTATTGTAAGGCAGGATACATTGACACTGACTGGCACACAGCAAAACAGGTCTTGGTTATTATAGGAAAGGTCCCCTGTGCAAGCACCAGTCGTTTCCAACTCTGGGGTGACGTCGCTTTCACAACGTTTTCACGGCAGACTTTTTACGGGGTGGTTTGCCATTGCCTTTCCCAGTCATCTATGCTTCCCCCCCCAGGAAGCTGGGGACTCATTTGACTGACCTTGGAAGGATGGAAGGCTGGGTCAACCTCGAGCCGGCTACCTGAACCCAGCTTCCGCCGGGATGGAACTCAGGTCGTGAGCAGAGCTTAGGACTGCAGTACTGCAGCCTTACTACTCCGCGCGACAGGGCTCTTTTTTCACTGCTATCATCATACTAAAAGGGAACATTTAACTACCCGCAGATTGATTGGGTCAATATGTGTTCTGGTCGAGAGAAAGAGATTGAGTTTCTTGATGCTCTCAATGACTGTGCTATGGAGCAGATGGTCTCAGAACCTACCAGGGGTGGGGCGATCCTGGATCTGGTCCTAAGTAATGGCCAAGACTTGGTGAGAGACGTAAAAGTGATTGCGCCACTTGGGAACAGTGACCATAATGTTATTGATTTCACCATTTGTATAAATAGGGAGTTGCCCAAAAAGACCGCCACAACCACATTTAACTTTAAAAGGGGTAAATTCTCTGAGATGAGGAGGCATGTGAGGAGGAAACTGAAAGGAAAGGTAAATACGGTCAAAACCCTTGGGGAAGCTTGGAGACTATTTAAAACTATAATCCTAGAAGCTCAGATAAAATACATACCACAAGTTAGGAAAGGCACAAAGAGGTATAAGAAGAGGCCAGCATGGTTAACAAACAAAGTAATGGAAGCTGTAAAAGGTAAGAAGGACTCCTTTAAGCGGTGGAAAACCAGTCCAAGTGAGATTAATAAAAGGGAACACAGGCAGTGGCAAATCAAATGCAAGACTGTGATCAGGCAGGCAAAAAGGGACTATGAGGAGCATATTGCAAAAAACATAAAGACCAACAATAAACATTTCTTCAAATATATTAGAAGTAGGAAACCAGCCAGGGAAGCAGTGGGGCCCTTGGATGACCATGGGGTAAAAGGATTACTGAAGGAGGATGGGGAAATGGCTGAGAAGCTGAATGCATTTTTTGCCTCCGTCTTCACCGTGGAAGATGAGAAGTGTTTGCCCGCCCCAGAACCACTAATATTGGAAGGGGTGTTGAAAGACCTGAGTCAGATTGAGGTGACAAAAGAGGAGGTCCTACAACTGATAGACAAATTAAAAACTAATAAGTCACCGGGTCCGGATGGCATACATCCGAGAGTTCTGAAAGAACTCAAAGTTGAACTTGTGGATCTTCTAACAAAAATCTGTAATCTTTCATTGAAATCTGCCTCCGTTCCTGAGGACTGGAAGGTAGCAAATGTCACCCCCATCTTTAAAAAGGGTTCCAGAGGAGATCCGGGAAATTACAGGCCAGTCAGTCTGACTTCAATACCGGGAAAGTTGGTAGAAACCATTATCAAGGACAGAATGAGTAGGCACATTGATGAACACGGGTTATTGAGGAAGACTCAGCATGGGTTCTGCAAGGGAAGATCTTGCCTCACTAACCTGTTACATTTCTTTGAGGGGGTGAACAAACATGTGGACAAAGGAGACCCGATAGATGTTGTTTACCTTGACTTCCAGAAAGCTTTTGATAAAGTTCCTCATCAAAGGCTCCTTAGAAAGCTTGAGAGTCATGGAGTAAAAGGACAGGTCCTCTTGTGGATCAAAAACTGGCTGAGTAATAGGAAGCAGAGAGTGAGTATAAATGGGCAGTCTTCGCAGTGGAGGACGGTAAGCAGTGGGGTGCCGCAGGGCTCGGTACTGGGTCCCATCCTCTTTAACTTGTTCATAAATGATTTAGAGTTGGGAGTGAGCAGTGAAGTGGCCAAATTTGCGGATGACACTAAATTGTTCAGGGTGGTGAGAACCAGAGAGGATTGTGAGGAACTCCAAAGGGATCTGTTGAGGCTGGGTGAGTGGGCGTCAACGTGGCAGATGCGGTTCAATGTGGCCAAGTGCAAAGTAATGCACATTGGGGCCAAGAATCCCAGCTACAAATACAAGTTGATGGGTTGTGAACTGGCAGAGACAGACCAAGAGAGAGATCTTGGGGTCATGGTAGATAATTCACTGAAAATGTCAAGACAGTGTGCGTTTGCAATAAAAAAGGCCAACGCCATGCTGGGAATTATTAGGAAGGGAATTGAAAACAAATCAGCCAGTATCATAATGCCTCTGTATAAATCGATGGTGCGGTCTCATTTGGAGTACTGTGTGCAGTTCTGGTCGCCGCACCTCAAAAAGGATATTATAGCATTGGAGAAAGTTCAGAAAAGGGCAACTAAAATGATTAAAGGGCTGGAACACCTTCCCTATGAAGAAAGGTTGAAACGCTTAGGGCTCTTTACCTTGGAGAAACGTCGACTGAGGGGTGACATGATAGAAGTTTACAAGATAATGCATGGGATGGAGAAAGTAGAGAAAGAAGTACTTTTCTCCCTTTCTCACAATACAAGAACTCGTGGGCATTCGATGAAATTGCTGAGCAGACAGGTTAAAACGGATAAAAGGAAGTACTTTTTCACCCAAAGGGTGATTAACATGTGGAATTCACTGCCACAGGAGGTGGTGGCGTCCACAAGCATAGCCACCTTCAAGAAGGGGTTAGATAAAAATATGGAGCAGAGGTCCATCAGTGGCTATTAGCCACAGTGTGTGTGTGTGTGTGTGTATATATATATATATATATATATATATATATATATATATATATATATATATATATATATATATATATATATATATATATATATATATATATATTTGGCCGCTGCGTGACACAGAATGTTGGACTGGATGGGCCATTGGCCTGATCTAACATGGCTTCTCTTATGTTCTTATGTTCTTAACATCTATTTTGTTGACTTTTCAGATCCCACCCAGCCACCTAGCAGAAATTGTGACTTCAGGAATGCTGCGCCTATCATATCTTCCCGAAATCTGCATGTTTTCGGCACGGGCGGGGGGAGGACAGGGGGGAAAATTTTTTTCTCAGGCCCTCAGCTTTCCAGAAGGAGAAGAATGTGGGACAAAGATTCTTCAAAACAGCAAAGGTCTGGTTTTGTTTTTAAAAACCCACATTTCTTCTTCTTCTTCTTCTTCCAGTATTGTAAGTAACACTCAAATGTTATCTCCCTTGCTCAAAGGTCTCAAAGGGAGGAAATAGCAGAGTTTTAACATTTAGGCTTGTGATAAGCCCGTACGGTCTTGAGTTCGTTTGATGCTCAGTTGCAAATCATACTCAGAAATTTATTGACTGAGAAATCCAGCTCGGCGATGCAGCTTCTATCACGGTGTGCCTTTTTCAGCGTCTAAAATAAATCATACACAGAATGGTCTTGAATGGCTAAATGATGGGGCTTTAGACAGAAACACCCTGGTTCAAATTTTGCCTCCACCTTGAGTTCATTAGGAGGCCCTATGTACAGGGGTGGGATTCTAGCAGGACCTCCTTTGCATATTAGGCCACATCCCCCCCCTCCGATGTAGCCAATCCTCCAAGAGCTTACAGAGTACAGGGCCTACTGTAAGATCCAGGAGGATTGGCTACATCAGAGGGTGTGGCCTAATATGCAAATGAGCTCCTGCTAGAGTTCCACTCCTTCTTATGTCGGTCACTTTCTCTTTGCCTCAACCCCCATTTTGAATACAGGTTTGTTCAGGGCTTTTTTTGGAGCAGAAACTCCTTTGCATATTAGGTAGCAGCCCCCTTATGTAGACAATCCTGGAGCTTACAGTAGGCCCTGTCCTAGGAGCCCTGTAAGCTCTTGGAGGATTGGCTACATCAGGGGTTTGTGGCCTAATATGCAAAGGAATTCCTGCTCCAAAAAAAGCCCTGGGTTTGATAATGCAAAACAATCTCACGGGTTACTGTATTTGGCGTAAGCAAAGATTAACTTGAATACACAGGGACACCTGGAGCTGCCTTCTACTGAATTAGACCTTTAGTCCATTGCTTACTCAGACTGGCAGCCACTTTCCAGGGTCTCAGGCAGAGGTCTTTCCCATCACCTACAACCTGGTCCTTTAACTGGAGGTTACTGGGATTGAACCTAGGATCTTCTGCATGCCAAGCAGAGGCTAGGGATGGGTGCAAACTGCATGTTTTTGTGGTTCATTTTGGTTCATGCTTTGTGGCCAAACCATGAATTGAACCTTAAAACAATGCAAACCGCGAGGTAGGCTTGTGAACCAAAACTGGTTTGTATAGGTTTGTGACCCCCTGCTTTCTGCTCCATGCTTTTGGCGAGGAGAAGAAAGCAGGAGTTTCCCTGTGAAAAACAGCTGAGCGGCAGGGAGCAGAAAGCAGGAGTTTAAATGGCTCTGAGCCATTCGAACCCCTGCTTTCTGCTCTTTACCAACTATCTCAAAATTCATGAAAGTTCGTGGCGGCTCTTTAGTGTATGAACTTCAGTTCACGAACCACTCAAAATTCATCAGGAACATTCATCATGAACTTCCTGCCCATTTCTAGCAAAGGATCTTCCGCTGAACCACTGCCCATCCTCAATATGAACAGGAAAGGCTGAAGGAGCTGGGTATGTTTCGTCTGGAGAGGAGATGACTGAGAGGCAGGGCTTTTTTTTGAGCAGGAACGCACAGGAACGCAGTTACGGCTGGGCTGGCATCAGGAGGTGTGGCCTAATATGCAAATGAGTTCCTCCTGGGCTTTTTCTACAAAAAAAAAGTCCTGCTAAGAGGCGACAGGATCACCATTTTCAAGTACTTGAAGGACTGTCATCTAGAGGATGGTGTGAAGTTGTTTTCTCTGGCCTCAGAAGGCTGGACCAGAACCGAGTTGAAATTAAATCAGAAGAGTTTGACTAAACATTAGGAAGAACATCCTGACAATTGGAGCGGTTCCTCAGTGGAGCAGGCTTCCTCAGGAGGTGGTGAGCTCTTCTTCCTTGGAGGTTTTTCAACAGAGGCTAGATGGCCATCTGACAGCAATGCTGATCCTATGAACTTAGAGGGAAGCACTTTGAGTTTCCTGCATTGGGCAGGGGGTTGGACTAAACGGCCCCGGAGGTCCCTTCCAACTCTATTATCCTGAGAACACATGAAACTGCCTTATACTGAATCAGACCTTTAGTCCATCAAGGTCAGTGTCATCTACTCAGTCTGGCAGAGGCTCTGCAGGGTCTCAAGGGGACACTTCTCACAACACCTGCTGCCTAGTCCTTTTAAACTGGCAATGCTGGGGGTTGAACCTGGGAGCTTCTGTATGCCAAGCAGAGGCTCTACCACTGAGCTATGGCCCCTCTCCATGGCTCTCCAGGGTCTCAGGCAGAGGTCTTTCCCATCCCCACCTGCCTGGTCCTTTAGCTGGAACTGCCAGGGTTTGAACCTGGGAGCTTTTGCATGCCGAGCAGAGGCTTTACCACTGAGCTATGGCCCCTCTCCATGGCTCTCCAGGGTCTCAGGCAGAGGTCTTTCCCATCACCTCCTGCCTGGTCCATTTTAACTGGAGATGCCGGGGATTGAACCTGGGACCTTCTGCATGCCAAGCAGAGGCTCTACCACTGAGCCAGGGTCTCAGGACAAGGTCTTTCTCATCACCTCCTGCCTGGTCCATTTTAACTGGAGATGCCGGGGATTGAACCTGGGACCTTCTGCATGCCAAGCAGAGGCTCTACCACTGAGCTATGGCCCCTCTCCATGGCTCTCCAGGGTCTCAGGACAAGGTCTTTCTCATCACCTCCTGCCTGGTCCATTTTAACTGGAGATGCCGGGGATTGAACCTGGGACCTTCTGCATGCCAAGCAGAGGCTCTACCACTGAGCCAGGGTCTCAGGACAAGGTCTTTCTCATCACCTCCTGCCTGGTCCATTTTAACTGGAGATGCCGGGGATTGAACCTGGGACCTTCTGCATGCCAAGCAGAGGCTCTACCACTGAGCTATGGCCCCTCTCCATGGCTCTCCAGGGTCTCAGGACAAGGTCTTTCTCATCACCTCCTGCCTGGTCCATTTTAACTGGAGATGCCGGGGATTGAACCTGGGACCTTCTGCATGCCAAGCAGAGGCTCTACCACTGAGCTATGGCCCCTCTCCATGGCTCTCCGGGGTCTCAGGCAGAGGTCTTTCCCATCACCTCCCGCCTGGTCCATTTTAACTGGCAATGCTGGGGATTGAACCTGGGAGCTTCTGCATGCCAAGCCAACGCTCTGCCACTGAGCTACAGCCCCTCCCCTTAAAACTTCAGAGTACTTTCTGAGCATTTAAAACCTTTCGTGCTAATTGAGCACCATCCTGGCTTGTTCTGAGTTGCAAAAATCAGCTAGAGTCTGCAAATCAGATTGCTGTAAGAGACATAGAAGCAGGTGCTGGGAGAGAAGATGCTTAAGCCTCTTTGTAATGCGTAAAAGTTAGCCGTACTTAAACCCCATTTAAAATGAGTGGAGCAAGGAGGTCACAAGCTCATTTAAGGTCTGATGACTTTAATGGAGATTAAGCATGACTAACTTTACATGGAAGAAGGTCAAGGAGGATAAACTAGTGCCGATCCAGAGGTACACGGGGATATCGGTGCCCTTGGGCATACCTCGGAACCTGCTCCTGGTTTCTGAAAGTTCAAAAAATAATAATTTCGCTGGTCATCCTACAGAATCAGTTGGATCTGGTCGCCGACCATCATCATCATCGTCATCATCATCATCATCATCATCATCATCATCATCATAAAAAAAAACTGAAACACAAATCCTTGTGCTTTCTGTTGCACACCTGCATGAACAGGGATGTGTGATTCAAACACAATTGCAATGCAAATAAAACACAATGGTTAAAAAAATGTATACACATGTAAAGTGCTGTCCAGTTATAGCAACTCCTGTAGGGCTTCCAAGGCCAGTGAGAAGCGGAGGTGGTTTGCCATAGCCTTCCTCTGCAGAGTCTTCCTTGGTGCTGACCCCAGTGAGAAGCAGAGCTGGTTTGCCACTGTCTTCCTCTGCAGAGCCTTCCTTGGTAGTCTCCCTTCCAAGTACAGAATCCCCGCAAGGGGTTTCCAAGGCAATTGAGAAGCTGAGGTGGTTGACCATGGCCTTCCTCTGCAGAACTGCCTTGGTGGTCTCCCATCCAAATACTGACTCCAGGAAGGGGCTTTTAAGGCAAGTGAGAAGCAGAGGTGGGTTGCCATTGCCTTCCTTTGCAGAGTCTTCCTTGGTGGTCTCCTATCCAAGTCCTAACCTGCTCAGCTTCTGAGATCTGACAAGATCGGGCTATACTATACCATTCCACATGCCATGAATGAATGAATGAATGAATGAACGAACGAACGAACGAATGAACAAATGACCACAAGTTAAAATCTGTCTGTACCGCAGAGACGTGATCCCACCACCTCTCTGGTTACCGTCACCGCACTGCACACAGGTTCAGGCATATTTTCACAATCAGGACTAGAAAGTCACTTATTTTAAAGTAAAAATTGAGAAAGCCAGAAAACTGGGTTTTTAAGCACTGGGAGTGGAGGGTTGCTTTCCTACTTTTCATGGAAGGGAAAGGAAAGGTCCCCTGTGCAAGCACCAGTCGTTTCCAACTCTGGGGTGGCATTGTGTTCATGTTTTCATGGCAGACTTTTTATGGGATGGTTTGCCATTGCCTTTCCCAGTCCTCTACGCTTCCCCCCCCCCCCCAGCAAGCTGGGGACTCCCTTGACCGACCTTGGAAGGATGGAAGGCTGAGTCAACCTGGAGCCGGCTACCTGAAAACCCAGCTTCCACCAGGGATCGAACTCAGGTCGTGAGCAGAACTTAGGACTGCAGGACTGCAGCGTTAACACTCTGCGCCACGGGGCTCATGACTGCAGTGTAAAAGCTTCTAAATGTGGTCATGGAAGTTTGTGAAATTTCAAAGACATTTTTTTTAAAACAAACCCTGCACGATTAGCAAAGCAACCTCACAATATCGGGCAAAGCAATGTGACTCATGGACTGTACGCTTTGGGATTGGCAACTGGCTTCATTTCTGGTGCGTTTCTTCATCGGTTCCACGGGCCAAACAGCTGTTGGAGCAGGCAAGAGAGAGCGAGCCTGGAATGTCAAAGGGGATGAGCCTGCCCAGAAGGCCTTTCCATCAGCTGCAGCTCATTTTCCCTCCTTTACGTTCGGCTCAGGCCCCTTTGCCTTTGGTGTGTCATCGTGAGCCTCGCAACGGCCTTTCTTGCTCACAAGCCCTTCCAGGCTTTCCAGCAAAGTACCGGTAAATGTGCTTTTTTTTCCAAAAAGAGGGCTCAGATTTCAGTTCACGCAACATAGAAGAAAAGGATGCCTACAGCAATGCTATCAACATGGCCGGCCCTTCCACAACCCAAACTAGGTGGTTGCCCAGGCCGCTGGCAGGGAGGGGGTACCTGATTGGGCCCTCCCTCCCTCCACATGCCATAGACAAAATGCTACTTTGTGTCTTCCTCTGCCCATCCGCCCGTTCCCCTCCTCCTCGCTTGCCTCTTCTTGTCCTACGCTCATCTCCCCTGCCTCCTTCCCGCCGATTCCCTTCCTCCTCCCACCCCTTCCTTCTTGTCCTCCACTTGCTTGCCTCGCCTCCTCCCCACCTATTCCCTTCATCCTCTCACCCATCCCTTCTTTTCCTCCACTTGCTTGCCTCGCCTCCTTCCTGCCGATTCCCTTCGTCCTCCCACCCCTTCCTTCTTGTCCTCCACTTGCTTGCCTCACCTCCTCCCCACCTATTCCCTTCATCCTCTCACCCATCCCTTCTTTTCCTCCACTTGCTTGCCTCGCCTCCTTCCTGCCGATTCCCTTCGTCCTCCCACCCGTCCCTTCTCCACTTGCCTGCCTTGCCTCCTTCCCGCTGATTCCCTTCATCCTCTCACCCGTCCCTTCTTGTCCTCCACTTGCCTGCCTCGCCTCCTTCCCGCCGATTCCCTTCGTCCTCTCACCCGTCCCTTCTTGTCCTCCACTTGCCTGCCTCGCCTCATCCCCGCCGATTCCCTTCGTCCTCTCACTCGTCCCTTCTCCACTTGTCTGCCTCGCCTCCTCCCCGCTGATTCCCTTCATGCTCCCACCCGTCCCTTCTCCACTTGCCTGCCTTGCCTCCTTCCTGCCGATTCCCTTCATCCTCTCACCCATCCCTTCTTGTCCTCCACTTGTCTGCCTCGCCTCCTTCCCGCCGATTCCCTTCGTCCTCTCACCTGTCCCTTCTTGTCCTCCACTTGCCTGCCTCGCCTCATCCCCGCCGATTCCCTTCGTCCTCTCACTCGTCCCTTCTCCACTTGTCTGCCTTGCCTCCTCCCCGCTGATTCCCTTCATCCTCCCACCCTTCCCTTCTTGTTTTCCACTTGCCTGCCTCGCCTCCTCCCCGCTGATTCCCTTCATGCTCCCACCCGTCCCTTCTCCACTTGCCTGCCTTGCCTCCTTCCTGCCGATTCCCTTCATCCTCTCACCCATCCCTTCTTGTCCTCCACTTGCCTGCCTCGCCTCCTTCCCGCCGATTCCCTTCGTCCTCTCACCCGTCCCTTCTTGTCCTCCACTTGCTTGCCTCGCCTCCTCCCCGCCAATTCCCTTCGTCCTCTCACTCGTCCCTTCTCCACTTGTCTGCCTTGCCTCCTCCCCGCTGATTCCCTTCATCCTCCCACCCTTCCCTTGTTTTCCACTTGCCTGCCTCGCCTCCTCCCCGCTGATTCCCTTCATGCTCCCACCCGTCCCTTCTCCACTTGCCTGCCTTGCCTCCTTCCTGCCGATTCCCTTCATCCTCTCACCCATCCCTTCTTGTCCTCCACTTGCCTGCCTCGCCTCCTCCCCGCCAATTCCCTTCGTCCTCTCACCCGTCCCTTCTTGTCCTCCACTTGCCTGCCTCGCCTCATCCCCACCGATTCCCTTCGTCCTCTCACCCGTCCCTTCTTGTCCTCCACTTGCTTGCCTCGCCTCCTCCCCGCCAATTCCCTTCGTCCTCTCACTCGTCCCTTCTCCACTTGTCTGCCTTGCCTCCTCCCCGCTGATTCCCTTCATCCTCCCACCCTTCCCTTCTTGTCCTCCACTTGCCTGCCTCGCCTCCTCCCCGCCGATTCCCTTCGTCCTCCCACCCGTCCCTTCTCCACTTGCCTGCCTCGCCTCCTCTCCACCGATTCCCTTTGTCCTCTCACCCTTCCCTTCTTGTTCTCCACTTGCCTGCCTCGCCTCCTTCCTGCCGATTCCCTTCGTCCTCCCACCCGTCCCTTCTCCACTTGCCTGCCTCGCCTCCTCTCCACCGATTCCCTTTGTCCTCTCACCCATCCCTTCTTGTCCTCCACTTGCCTGCCTCGCCTCCTCCCCGCCGATTCCCTTTGTCCTCTCACCCTTCCCTTCTTGTCCTCCTCTTGCTTGCCTCGCCTCCTCCCCGTCGATTCCCTTCGTCCTCCCACTCGTCCCTTCTTTTCTTCCACTTGCCTGCCTCGCCTAGATCGATAGATCGATAGATCCATCAATAGATAGATAGATAGACAGACAGATAGACAGAGAGGGAGGGAGACAGACAGACAGACTGATGGCTTTTTTGTAGCAGGAACCCATTATATATTAGGCCACACAACCCTCCAATCCTGTAACCAATCCTCCAAGAGCTTACAGTAGGCCCTGTACTAAAAGACCTCTAAGTTCCACGAGGATTGACTACATCAGGGGTGTGTGGTGGCCTAATATGCAAAGCAGTTCCTGCTACAAAGAGAGAGGAAAGGAAAGGTCCCCTGTGCAAGCACCAGTCATTTCTGATTCTGGGGTGACGTTGCTTTTACAACGTTTTCATGACAGACTTTTTATGGGGTGGTTTGCCATTGCCTTCCCCAGTCTTTTACACTTTCCTCCCCAGCAAGCTGGGTACTCATTTGACCGACCTTGGAAGGATGGAAGGCTGCAAGGCTGAGTCAACGTTGGGTCGGATACCTGAATCCAGTTTCCGCCGGAATCGAACTCAGGTCGTGAGCAGAGAGTTCAGACCACAGTACTGCAGTACTGCTGCTTCACCACTCTACGCCACGGGGCAGAGAGAGGGGGAGCTTTTGGGTAGAGAAGGCCCAGCAGGAACTCATTTGCATATTAGGCCACCCCCTGATGTTACCATTGTTTAACATGGGGCTTTTTTGTAGAAAAAGCCAAGCAGGGATTCATTTACATATTAGGCCACACCCCCTGACACTCATCCGGCTGGAACTGTGTTCCTGTGCATTCCTGCTCATTAAAAAGCCAGACAGACAGACAGCTTAGCTACTCTTATTCTTGACCTGGAGAGCCCAGGCTAGCTCAATCCTCGAAGATGCTGGAAGCTAAGTTGGTCCTGGGACGAGAGACCACCAAGGAAGTCCAGGCAGGCAATAGCAAACCACCTCTGAATGCCTCTTGCCTTGAAAACATGGGGTCACCGTGATTCAGCTGTGACTTGATGGCAAGAAAGAGACACAGAGAGAGAGAGACAGAGAGAGAAGAAGACGACGTTTCTAGAGGGCTGGTGAGCTTGCAAAGCCCGGCTGATGAGATACTGTCCTCTGTAATGATGGCTTTTGTCTGTGTATATAGTTAGAGGTTAGGGAAGTTCCCTTACGGGCAGATTAATTCTGCGGCGGCCACCGCAAAGTCTGTCTCCCATCCGTAGTCAGCAGGACAGTGGCGACCGTCATCACTCTGCCATGACAATGTGGCATTCTTGCTTGGTCCGCGGAAGCTAAAAAGAATGAGAAATGGAGGCATTTTCCAGGAAAGGGCTAATGGAGGAGGCTGAGGTATTCCTGTCTAAGGGACCCTCGAAACAACAACAACACAGGGCAGCTTGGCAGTTGGTTCAGGAGAGCCCTGAAGAGTTGTGATGCATCGAGCCAAATGCGGCCCATCAAAGAGCCACTGAAAACCACAAAACCGGGAGGCCCCTTCAGAGAGGGGCTTGGTTGCATTTGGCTTCCCGGATTGTGAGTTACACCGGTCTGGTTTGGAATCAGCACCAAAGGGAAAGCGATGCTGCATAAGCACCCTGGAATGCAATGGGTTTGCAAGGGATGTCCCACGGTATGGGTTGAGGGAGGGGTTAGGGTTGCCAGCCTCCAGGTGGTGTCTGGAGATCTCCTGGGATGGCAGCTGACCTCGCGAGAACATAAGAGAAGCCATGTTGGATCAGGCCAATGGCCCATCCACTCCAACACTCTGTGTCCCACAGTGGCTAAAAAGCCCAGGTGCCATCAGGAGGTCCATCAGTGGGGCCAGGACACTAGAAGACCTCCCACTGTGCCCCCTCAAGTACCAAGAATATAGAGCATCACTGCCCCAAACAGAGAGTTCCAACAATATGCTGTGGCTAATAGCCACTGATGGACCTCTATCCAACCCCCTTTTGAAGCTGTCTATGATTGTAGCCGCCACGCCACCATCTCATGTGGCAGTGAATTCCATGTGTTAATCACCCTTTAGGTGAAGAAGGACATCCTTTTATCCATTCTAACCTGTCTGCTCAGCAATTTCATTGAATGTCCATGAGTTCTCGTATTGTGAGAAAGGGAGAAAGGGACTTCTTTCTCTAGCTTCTCTGTCCCATGAATAATCTTGTAAACCTCTATCATGTCACCCCTCTGTAGATGTTTCTCCAAGCTAAAGAGCCCCAAGCACTTTAACCTTTCTTCATAGGGAAAGTGTTCCAACCCTTTAATCATTCTAGTTGCCCTTTTCTGCACTTTTTCCCCCAAAGCTATAATATCCTTTTTGAGGTGCGGTGACCAGAATTGCACACAGTATTCCAAAAATCTCCAGGCAACAGAGATCAGTTCTGCTGGAGAAAATGGCTGCCTTGACCGAGGGGGTGGGGTGGGGTGGGAACTCGGTGGTTGTACTCAATGGAAGTCTCTCCCCTCCCAAGCCCTGTCCTTCTCAGGCTCCTCCCCCAAAATCTCCAGTTATCACCTTGAGTACACTTGCAGAAGCTGAGTGAGTCTGGGTCTCGTTGGGAAATCCCTTGGTTACCTTGAATCTCATTGTCCAGGGGGTCAGCATAAGTTGGTTGCAACTTGATGGTACTTTCCATCGCTAATAGAGAAGAAGAAGAAGAAGAAGAAGAAGAAGAAGAAGAAGAAGAAGAAGAAGAAGAAGAAGAAGAAGAAGAAGAGGATGATATTGGATTTATATCCCACCCTAAGCTCTGAATCTCAGAGCGATCACAATCTCCTTTACCATCCTCCCCTACAACAGACACCCTGTGAGGTAGGTGGGGCTGAGAGAGGTCTCCCAGAAGCTGCCCTTTCAAGGACAGCTCTGCAAGAGTTATTGCTGACCCAAGGCCATTCCAGCAGCTGCAAGTGGAGGCGTGGGGAATCAAACCCGGATCTCCCAGATAAGAGTCTGTGCACTTAACCACTACACCAAACTGGCTAAAGGAGGAAATGAGGTTCTTGGGGAGGGGCGGGGGGGGGCGGGAATTCCCAATACATATGCTTTGGCAAAATGTCAGCTGTGGCTGAACTCATATGCACTCAAAATGCCACCGTAAATCTGTCTTTCTGTGCCATCCTTCAATTCAGAAGGCTGGTATGGGCTCATTTAAATCTGACTGTTTTGTATCCGTGTGTTTAGAGCTTTTTTTATAGCAGGAACTCCTTTGCATATTAGGCCACACCCCTCTGATGTAGCTAATCTTCTAAGAGTTTACAAGGCTCTTCTTACAGAGCCTACTGTAAGCTCTTAGAGGATTGGCTACATCAGGGGTGTGTGGCATAATATGCAAAGGAGTTCCTGCTACAAAAAAAAAAAACCCTACATGTGTTCTAATAGCACAGGAAGGGCAAGAAAACACTGTCAGTAGCCCACAAGTCTTCAGATCGTGGATGACCAGATACAAAAACTGAGAATTAAAGGCTTCAACCCAAGAGAGAGAGAAGGAATAAGAACAAGGTCTAAAAGAATCAACCCAAGGAAAGAAAAACAAGCTTGGGTATCGGAGCAGTTGCTTTCCCGGTGGCGAAGAACCCCTGGGCCGTTCCGTCCGTGATCTCCTCAGGGAAGAATAATTAGGTAACTCAGTCTACTGCCAATTATGGGATCAACAGAGAAGGATTTCAGGAGCAGCCTTGCATGGAAGGATGCAGATGAGCTCATGGGTAATTTTCGTCTCTTGTTTCTGTGATTTTGGAAGGCATGCAGAGCCCATGATATGTTCCAAGCTATATCAAGCAAAACAAAGGAGCCATTACCTTGCTTTTCACTTCTTCTTCTTCTTCTTCTTCTTCTTCTTCTTCTTCTTCTTCTTCTTCTTCTTCTTCTTCTTCTTCTTCTTCTTCTTCTTCTTCTTCTTCTTCTTCTTCTTCTTCTTCTTCTTCTTCTTCTTCTTCTTCTTCTTCTTCTCAGTTTTATTCAGTTAACTATTTCAAAGTAGATACAGATTTACAATTCACTGAGAGCCAGTGTGGTGTAGCGGTTAAGCGCGCAGACTCTGATCTGGGAAAACCGGGTTTGATTCCCCACTCCTCCACTTGCAGCTGCTGGAATGGCCTTGGGTCAGCCACAGTTCTCACAGAGCTGTTCTCTCCAGAGCAGTTCTCAGAGAGCTCTCACCTACCTCACAGGGTGTCTGTTGGGGGACAGGAAAAGAAAGGAGATTGTAAGACGCTCTGAGACTCTGAGTGAAGGGCGGAGTATAAATCCAATTTCCTCCTCCTCCTCTTCTTCTTCCTCTTCTTCTCTGTTTTATTCAGTTAAGTATTTCAAGGTAGATACAGTTTCCAATTCAGGAAATCCACTCTGAGACTCTGAATGAAGGGCAGAGTATAAATCCAATTTCTTCCTCCTCCTCTTCTTCTCAGTTTTATTCAGTTAAGTTCTTCAAGGTAGATACAGATTTCCAATTCAGGAAATCCACTCCGAGAATCTGAGTGAAGGGCAGAGTATAAATCCAATTTCCTCCTCCTCTATTTCCTCTTCTTCTTCTCAGTTTTATTCAGTTAAGTATTTCAAGGTAGATACAGATTTCCAATTCAGGAATACACAGGGTGGCCTAGAAACAAAAGAGATCTAAAGCAACGATCTTTTGTTTTTTTTACATTTAGATCCCACTTTTCTCCCAAGTGTGGACTCAAAGTGGCTTACAATGCTCTCCCCTTCTCCATTTTGTGTATGTGATACAGAGGTAGCCCTCCCTCCATGCTGGCTGTTTCACACATGCAGGTCATCTCCTCATGCTGAAAATCATGTGTGAATGCACCCTAAGGTCACCTGAGGGCCATCTGAACCCCAAATCAAAACACAGTCCGGATGGGAAATTGTCCCATTTTTAGGGATTCCGAGACAGTGACAGTCCATAAAAGCCTTGAGAAACCACTTATGACAAACCTTTAGTCCCCAAATGATTGACACCAAATGAAAATAGTTCCCCAGATCCCATTTGTTTCTTTTCTCCAGGGTTTTTTTCCTGGGGGAAAAGGGTGGTGGAGGAAGAAGAAGAAGATGATGATAATGGTGATGATGATATTGGATTTATATCCCGCCCTATACTCTGAATCTCAGAGAGCAGTCACAATCTCCTTTACCTTCCCCCCTGCCAACAACAGACACCCTGTGAGGTAGGTGGGGCTGAGAGAGCTCTCCCAGAAAGCTGCCCTTTCAGGGACAACTCCTACGAGAGCTACGGCTGACCCAAGGCCATTCCAGCAGTTGCAAGTGGAGGAGTGGGGAAACAAACCCGGTTCTCCCAGAGAAGAGTCCGCGCACTTAACCACTACATCAAAGAGTTCCGGAACCTCTTTGTGGAAAGAAAACTCTCAAAAATGTTTAAAATTCATGAGGGCCACTCGTGTGTTTCTCCTTCATTCCCCTCTTGAGAGTTCTGGCACCCCTTTTTCCAGAAAAGGAAAAAAAAGCCCTGTTTTTATCCCACTGTAGTCAAAAGCTGCGGTCCTGCCTTGTATCCCCCTGAAGCCAATACAATTTACCGGCAGATTGGATCCTCACAGGTGTAAGCGATCACAGAATCATGTTTGCTGAAACTGCTGGAGATTGTACAAACATCCGGCAGATGTCGGATTATCCCTTATTTTTCATCCTTGATAGCCAATGTAAATTTGTTCCTCCACCTTCTCCCCTCGCCAGATTGCGTTTTATGTCCTTTCTGTGAGCTGCCTTTCAAACTTTCTTCACATTTTATACTCACAGGTTTTAATTTCAGTCCAAATTGCCAAGATCCCCATAGTCTTTGACTCGGCTACCTTAATTCTTTTTCTCTGCTCAACAACCCAAAAGAATTCAGGTTAAGTTGACCCTCTAGAGAAGACACAGTTTTAAAAATACGGACAGCCCGGTCGCGTTAGCAGAGCCGGCAAGTACAGAATTGGTTGTGTGTACATTCCGTGTCTGCTGTAAAAATTCTCTGGCAACAAAGCACACGCATCACGTTCGTGTTTCCGACTGGTTGCGCACCGACAACAAAGGAACAAGAGGGAGGGAGACAGAGGTGAACCAACTTTGGGTCCCAGATTTCGGGGAAAAGAATGGGCCAAAGTATTTACATGAAATATTTTAAAATACTTAAAGAAATTAGCTAATTGAAGGAATGTATTTTTTTTTCCACATTCCAAAATGGAGGTTGGAGTTTTGAACGGATTGCAAGGCTGAATTTTGCCTGTTGTGCTCTGCCACAAAATTCAAGGGGATGGCTTCCAGATTTCTCCTCACTACAGGGATTTCCCCCACAGTGCACCATTTTGGTTTGAATTGAATTGTGTATGCTGTGGAAAGGGACTGTATTCCAAATTGTCTTGTGATATTTTAGGTTGCCATGTTCCAGATTTGACATGGTGGAAGCGTCCGTCCGTCTGTCTGTCTGTCTGTCTGTCTGTCTGTCTGTCTGTCTGTCTGTCTGTCTGTCTATCTATCTATCTATCTATCTATCTATCTATCTATCTATCTATCTATCTATCTACCACTTTCCTCCCCGGTTCTCCCAGATAAGAGTCGGCACACTTAACCACTACACCAAACTGGCTCTCTGTAGCAGCATTAGGCCACAACCTCTGACATCACTATTTTTTTTCACACAGGACTTTTTTGTAGAAAAATCCCAGCAGGAACTCATCTGCATATTAGGCCACACCCCTGATGTCACCATTGTTTCACACAGGGCTTTTGTGTAGAAAAAGCCCAGCAGGAACTCATTTGAATATTAAGCCACACCCCCTGCTGCCAAGCCAGCCAGAACTGTGTTCCTGTGCATTCCTGCTAAAAAAAAAAAAAAAGCCCTCCACACTCCATTACGTTCTCATTTTTATGCAATTCACATCAAGGAATAGAATTTACAATAGGAGTATAATACACTAGGAACAGAACTTCCAATCCTTGAGAAACATCCAGGGCTTCTATCTGCATGTGTTACTTGCTGCGCTGAAACAGACTTGGGTGCAAAACCAATCTTGAGACAATCTCAGCCTTCTTGAGGACATATTTTTGTCATTAGTCTCACCACCAGTTCGGATTAGATTCAGTATCTATGATAATGTGGGAAGGAGTGATAAAACATGGAGGGTTTTTTTTTTAAAAAAACTGAGCTTGAACAAGAATTTGCTGACATATTGCAGCATGATAACATGATAGTGACATTAGCCGACTCTCTGCGGAGGGCGAAGACTCGAATGGTAAAAGAACCCATTCATGAACATTCGGGACTGACATCCCTTCTGCTTTATCTCTGCCACCAAACCGGCCCCCTTAATCATGCACAAACCAACTTGTTTTCATGGAACGTTTGTCATTTTTTGTTGAGAATCTGGCTCCCATCCAAGCTGCGTGAAAAACGCTGATTTAATTTTATGCATCGCAAGCCCTCTTTAGCACCCAGCATTTGCATTCCTCCCACCCAATTTCCCCCCAATCTCTCCTTTCACTGAAGGGAAGATTAGGAAAGATTGGGTGGGGTGCTGCAGATTCCATAGGGAGCACCACCCTTGTGCTCTCCCTGCTGGCTGTGGCCCTGTTCCCCACCCCAAACGCCCACCCTCTCCTGGTCAGGGGTCATTTTGTAGAAAAAAGAGGTGCCAGAGCTCATTAGTGGAACTCATTTGCATCTGCCACGCACCCCTGACATCACCGGAAGGTGGACTAAATTAGATCAGCTCAGCAGGGCTTTTTTTCCAGAAAAAGCCCAGCCGGAACTCATTTGCATATTAGGCCACACTCCCCCTGACATCACATTTGTTTCACGCAGGGCTTTTTGTAGAAAAAGTCCAGCAGGACCTCCTCTGCATATTAGGCCACACCCCCTGACACCAAAGCCAGCCGGAACTGCGTTCCTGTGCGTTCCTGCTCAAAAAAAAAGAGGGCCTGACTGTTTTAAGATGATGTATAGGTAGTATATGACTCCGAAAAAACTGGCAAAGATGAGTAAAAAGATGTCGGATAGATGTTGGAAATGTAAAAATCATGAAGGTTCTTTTTTTCATATGTGGTGGACTTGTGAAAAAGCGAAAAAGTTTTGGCAGATGATACAAGAAATTTCTAAAATTTTGGGATACGACTTTAAAAAAGTTGCAGAGACTTTTCTGCTGGGATTACAAATGGAAAAATTTGCAAAAAAAGATAGGACTCTAATTTGGTATTTGCTCTCAGCTGCTAGGACATTGTATGTGCAGTTGTGGAAGCAAGAAAAAATACCGGAGAAATGGGATTGGATTGTGAAAGTTTTATCGTGGAGTGAGACGGACAAATTAACAAGAACTTTAAGAGACTATGATTTGGATGTGTTTAAAAAGGAGTGGAAGAAATTTAGAGGATATATAGAGAAAGAGTGGAATGTAAAAAGACATTGGACAATTTTTTAATATGAATATGAGAAAAGAAAGATATTGAACTTCGATTGGTTAAGGATACCTTTATAACTGAACTTAAGTATATAACCTCGGCGGGAGTCTAGTAACAGAGGGAGGGGGGATTGGAAAATATCATATGGGTTAGAGATAGTAATGATACAATTAGACATTGTTATCATATGTTATCAATAAAATTGTTTAAACAAAAAAAGGGGGGGCTTGCAGCTCAGCATCTACCTCAAAGTGCTTCTTGAATTAGACTTGTCATCATTAAACCTGACTCCCATCATACTTTTTAAATGGCTTCCTCCTATGTGGCCACAGCGACATGAGGAAGATTTCCATCTGTCTGCTTTATATGTTTGGGTTATTTTCCCACTTTTTGTTGTGCGTGTGTGTGGGTGTGGGGGGGATATTAGAAAGTTTGCCAAATCTTTGAATTCAGCAAAATTCTCACAGGGGGCTTGAACAGTGGAGCCCAGAAGCAAGTGTGTGTGCATGTGGGGGGTGGGGTTAAGAAAGAAAGAAAGAGCACGATAAAAATGCAGAGGTTCTGGAGTTCCGCTCCTGTGAGCTCCTGCCCCAAATGAGATCTGCTCTTAGTTCATTTTCCATCCTGGCCCTCTTTTGAATGCTAAACGCAAAATTCTGGGCTTGGTTGTGCTCTACCTTAGCAGGACTTCAAGCATCATTTCGAAGCTTGTCTTGATTCCATGTTGTTTGGAGCCCCATTTGATTTGGGAAGGGACGGCTGGTCGACGGTAGGATTTCTGCCGAATTCTTTCGTTCTTGTGAGTGTGATGCCGGTTTAAAGTTTTTGGAGAATTTGTATTCCCATATATAACCCAGACAAAATGTGATCCACTGGAGATGGAAATGGCAAACCACTCCAGTGGACAGTAACAAAAGGCTAAAAGATATGGCGCTGGAAGATGAGCCCCTCCGGTCAGAAGGTGCCCAATATGCTACTGGGGAAGAGCAGAGTACAAGTAACCACAGCAAGTACAAGTAACCACAGAAAGAGAAAAGCGGCTGGGCCAAAGCCAAAAGGACGCTCAGCTGTGGATGTGTCTGATGGTGAAAGAACAGTCTGATGCTGCAAAGAACAACACTACACCGGAACGTGGAATGTAAGATCTATGAATCAAGGTAAGCTGGATGTGGTCAAACAAGAGATGGCAAGACTGAACATCGACATCTTGGGAATCAGTGAACGAAAATGGACGGGAATGGGTGAATTTAACTCAGAGGATCACTACCTCTATTATTGTGGCCAAGAGTCCCGTAGAAGAAATGGTGTGGCCTTTATAGCTAACAAGAGAGTGAGGAAGGCAGTAATGGGATACAATCTCAAAAATGATAAAATGATCTCGGTTCATATCCAAGGCAAACCATTCAATATCACAGTAATCCTTCTATGCCCCAACCACTGATGCAGAAGAGGCTGAAGTGGACCAGTTCTATGAAGATCTACAACACCTTCTAGAATTAACACCAAAAAAAGATGTCCTTCTCAACATAGGGGACTGGAATGCCAAAGTAGGAAGTCAAAAGGTAACCGGAACAACTGGCAAGTTCGGCCTTGGAGAACAAAATGAAGCCGGGCAAAGGCTAGTAGAGTTTTGTCAAGAGAACAAACTGGTCATAGCGAACACCCTCTTCCAACAACCTAAAAGGTGACCCTACACATGGACATCACCTGATGGGCAACACAGAAATCAGATTGGTTATATACTCTGCAGTCAAAGATGGAGAAACTCCTTACAGTCAGCAAAAACAAGACCTGGAGCTGACTGCGGCTCAGATCATGAGCTACTCATCACAAAATTCATGCTTAAACTGAAGAAAACTGGGGAAGCCATTAGGCCATTCAGGTTTGACCTTGATCACATCCCTTATGAATATACAGTGGAGGTGAAGAATAGATTTAAGGAACTAGAGTTGATAGACAGAGTGCCTGAAGAACTATGGATGGAGGTTCGTGACATTGTACAGATGGCAGCAATCAGCACCATCCCAAAGAAAAAGAAATGCAAGAAAGCAAAGTGGCTGTCTGATGAGGCTTTACAAATAGCTGAGGAAAGAAGGAAAGCGAAAGGCAAAGGTGAAAAGGAAAAATTCACCCAACTGAATGCAGATTTCCAGAGAACAGCAAGGAGAGATAAGGAGGCCTTCCTGAAGTAACAATGCAAAGCAATAGAGGAAAATAATAGAATGGGAAGGACAAGAGAGCTCTTCAAGAAAATTGGAGAAATCAAGGGAACATTTCATGCAAAGATGGCCATGATAAAAGACAAAAATGGTAGGGACCTAACAGAAGCAGAAGAGATCAGGAAGAGGTGGCAAGAATACACAGAATTATACAAGAAGGATTTCAATGTCCTTGACAACCATGACAGTGAAATCGCTGACCCTGAGCCAGACATCCTAGAGTGTGAAGTCAAATGGGCCTTAGAAAGCATTACTAACAACAAAGCAAGCGGAGATGACGGTATCCCAGTTGAGCTATTCAAAATCCTAAAAGATGATGCTGTTAAAGTGATGCACACATTATGTCAACAAATGTGGAAAATGCAACAGTGGCCATGGGATTAGAAAAGATCAGTTTATATCCCAATCCCAAAGAAGGGTAATGCCAAGGAATGTTCAAACTATCGCACCATTGCACTCATTTCACATGCCAGCAAGGTCATGTAAAAGATCCTACAAGCTAGGCTTCAGCAGTATGTAGATCGGGAACTACCAGAAGTTCAGGCTGGGTTTCGGAGAGGTAGAGGAACTAGAGATCAAATTGCCAACATTCACTGGATTATGGAGAAAGCACGGGAATATCAGAAAAACGTCTATTTCTGTTTCATTGATTATGCTAAAGCCTTTGATTGTGTGGATCACAACAAACTTTGGCAAGTCCTTAAAGAGATGGGAGTACCAGACCACCTCACACGTCTCCTGAGAAACCTGTATAAGGGTCAAGAAGCGACAGTCAGAACGGGATATGGAACAGCTGATTGGTTTAGAATAGGAAAAGGAGTTCAACAAGAATGTATATTGTCACCCTGCTTATTTAATTTATATGTAGAGTACATCATGCGGAATGCTGGCCTGGATGAAGCAGAAGCAGGAATTAAGATTGCCGGGGAAAACATCAACAACCTCAGATATGCAGATGATACCACTCTAATGGCAGAAAGTGACGAGGACCTAAAGAACCTTGTTGGGTGAAAGAGGAGAGCACAAAAGTAGGCTTGAAACTCAACATCAAAAAAACTAAGATCATGGCATCTGGCCCCTTCACACCTTGGCAAATAGAAAGGGAAGACATGGAAGTCGTGACAGACTTCACATTTCTGGGATTCAAGATCACTGCAGATGGTGACTGTAGCCATGAAATTAAAAGACGTTTGCTCCTTGGGAGGACAGCTATAGCGAACCTGGGCAGTATAATAAAAAGTAGAGACATCACTCTGCCAACAAAAATCCATATAGTCAAAGCGATGGTATTCCCAGTAGTAATGTATGGCTGTGAGAGGTGAACCATAAGGAAGTCCGAGCGCAGAAGAATAGATGCTTTTGAGCTGTGGTGCCGGAGAAGAATCTTGAGAGTCCCCTGGACTGCAAGAAGATCCAATCAATCAGTCCTAAGGGAAATCAACCCAGACTGTTCCCTGGAAGGTCAGATGCTGAAGCTGAAGCTCAAATACTTTGGCCACCAAATGAGAAGGGAGTACTCCCTGGAGAAGACCCTGATGCTGGGAAAGACAGAAGGCAAAAGAAGAAGGGAACGGCAAAAGAGATGGCTGGATAGCATTACTGATGTAACAAACACGAATTTGAGCAGACTTTGGAGGACGGTGGAAGACTGGAGGGCCTGGCATGACTTGGTCTATGGGGTCGCAAAGAGTCGGACTCAACTGTGCGACTGAACAACAACAACATCATTATTGAAAGTAGTAGGTATGGCGTAAATATGGGATTATTGGATTTTATCTCCATTGGAGAGTGGCTCATGTTTGCTTTACTGCAATTAAGCAGCGGGAACACAGTGTTGCTGTAGCATTTTTTGAACGAGGATGTCTTGTAAGTACTGAGGCTTTATACAGGTCGTTGGAGCTGTGAACACAACACCTTTAGGTCTTTGTTTTGGAAATGGATGAAGGAGTTATGTTTGTTTTACAGCTTTATGAATTTATGGAGCACCTTATGCTGGAAGAGTTTTCCTCGAAGCATGACCTTCTAAGTCGACAGCCTGCACACCGGGACTCCTTTGTGGAAGATTGTTCATGAATTTTGTACTCCTTTTATCGATTTTGCTTATTTGTAGTTTTCAAAAAGTTTTATTGGTTTCCAAAAGGAAAAGGGATGGGGAATGGGAAAAAAAAACAAAAAAACCCACACACAATACATTCCGGTATTATTTTGCATAGGAATACTTTCAAAAAACTTAATTCTACATTTCCTTTACATAAATTGTCCCCTATTTTGTCCCAACTGCACAGAATCCATTTTCAAATTCTATAAATTTGTTAAAATTGTCTAGTAATCATGACAATTCCAGTAAAGATAAATTTTATAATATAAGGTACAGGAAAAAAAGAAGAAAAAAGAAGTTCACATCAGAGAATCTTAAGAGTCTTGGTTATCTAACCGGGCATAGAATTTCATCCAATATTTTTTTGCTTCTTCTTTAGATTTCCCAGCTAACAGCTGGGACAAGAAGTCCAACTCTGCTGTTTCCAGAACTTTCCCCACCAAATCCATTTTCATGGGAATTTCCTGAGCTTTCCATCTCTGTGCCAAAAGGATCCTAGCTGCTGTATTAAAATGAGCCAACGAATGTCTCATCTCTTCGGAGTAATCCTCAGGAAATATATTCAATAAAAATAGTTCTGGTTTGAAATGAATCTGCGTCTTCATGATCTTCTGTAACATTTCATGAACCATTTTCCAATAGTCTTTCACTATTGAAAGTGAACCGCTATTGACATGTCCACCACATATGGTAAAAGGAACCAATCCGTTTAGTACATTTCCAACACTTGTTGGACATATTAGCATAAATCTTACAGCGTTTCTGTGGGGTCAGGTACCATCTATAAAACATCTTATATAGATTTTCTTTGAAAGTTACTGACCTAGTTAACATTAAGTTTCCATAGTCTCTCCCAGTCTTCTAAGGCTATATTGTAGCCAAAGTTTTTTGCCCATTGAACCATACAGTCCTTTACAACTTCATCTTGTGTCTTCATTTGAAGTAGCTTATTTGTACATGCACTATTATTACACAGTAATTTGGTCACTGTAACCTTTGGGTGTTGATATTATTTCCTCCTGCAACCGTCCCAAGAAATGCCCTGAAAACAATCTCTTATTTATTTTCTAAAAATACAAAAATCTCTCCAAGCCTAAAACCAGAGAAAGGGCCTTACGAAACCTCCAGATTTACGTGCCCTTTCTTTCTCCAGGTTTGGAGGTGGGTGGCTGAAGAGGGCAGAATCCCAAGGCTGGCCTGAAAGAGGGCCCAGTGGGAAAAAGACCCTGGGAAATGCCCACGGCTGCCTCCAGCCTTCTCATAATCCCACACTGTTGAGATGGGAGAGCATGTGTTTCCCTTCGCCCTCCTGAGGCTCGGCGGCCTTGCGGGATGGAGGGGGGCTCTCACTCTTTCACACACCAGTGTTCCTCACTGGAGCATGAAGGCACAAATATTAGTTTTCCACCTAACAAGACCAGACGGGGGCCAAAGTCAAAGCGGGTCTGTTTCTTGTACTTCATGCAGGGGAAACTATTTAATTCTGTTAATTTTCTCTCTCTCTCTCTCTCCCCACCTCCCCCTTTTTAAAGGCCGCCCTCCAGTGTTGACTTTAGGGGGCAGCTTTGCCCACCCTGTGAATGCCGACTTTTGTAGAGGAGTCTCATTGTGACTCTGCAATCCCTCCAACTTAAAAAAAAAAAAAAATCCCTCCCCTCCTCTCCCCCCCCCCCCTCTCTTCTCTCCATCCACAATTTACATGTTACCATTTCACTCAAGCTTCCCCTCGGACTTCAACAGTCCATTATGTGGGGTGGGGGGGAAGCTTATTATAAACTCCGCGCCCATGCTCTCCCCTTCACAAGCTGACCACCCACCAGAATCAGGCTGTCTAAACAGCGTCTGTCTCAGCCTCCCGACAGGTCCGGTTGGTTAAAAATGGACTCTGTCCAGATTTGGCTTAGAAAGGGAGGCTCTCATGGGTGGGGTGGGGGGGGAGGGGGGGAGGTCCCATCAGGGGAGAGCATGAACATCTCCATGGGGAGGGAGGGAGAGAAGGAGGGAGGCCACAGACAAGAGGCCTTCTTTGTCCTGCTTGCCTCTCCTCTTTTGCCTTTTGACATCTTCTCTGCTGGCTAATTCATTTCCCCAAGTGACGGACAGACAAGAGAATCCCACCCTGCCAAACTCTCCCTCTCCTCAGCTCCCATCAAGCAGGTTTCCATCAATTAGGAGCACATTGTTGTTAGCGTCTCGTGGACGATTTAAAGCTAATCCCAAATGCATTACCTGGTGAGTTTCCCGCGGCTCACAGGGCTTAAAGTCTTGGAAGGGGTTATTACCTCTGAGAGGCGGGCGCGCTTCTGATGAGGACCTGGGCCCGGGTCTGAAAGCGCGCATTGAGGAGGCGCTCAATTGGGGCTCCCCATTTAGGTAATTTGGAGGCATTTCCCTGGGATTACTGAGGATTAGACACTTGAAGCGTCCAATTGTTTGCAGGGGTTGGCAACCAGGCGCAGTGTGCGGGGGAGGAGGGGGAAATATCTGCCTCGGATTATACCAAGGGAGGGAAGGAAATGGAGGGCGCTCCCAAAATGGGGTTGTGCCACAAAGAGATGACGGGTTCGGATCCCTCCTTTGCTAGGAGCTCGGTGGGTGGCCCAGAAGAGGTCATGATCCTGGAAGTCACCGGAGGCGATGGACACGTTCTGAAGTGGATAAGGAGTCCTCCTTGGTGCCCCCACCGAACACAAACACACAAAACCCCCACATTTGCCATACAGAGCAGTGTGAGATGATAATTCTGGTCACCACACCTTGAAAAAAATATGATAGCACTGGAAAAAGTGCAGAAAAGGGCAACTAGAATGATTAAAGGGTTGGAACATTTCCCCTATGAAGAAAGGTTAAAGCGCTTGGGGCTCTTTAGCTTGGAGAAACGTCGACTGCGGGGTAACATGATAGAAGTTTACGAGATTATGCATGGGACTGAGAAGGCAGAGAAAGAAATACTTTGCTCCCTTTCTCACAATATAAGAACTCATGGGCAATCAATAAAATTGCTGAGCAGTTAGAACGGATCAAAGGAAGTCCTTCTTCATCCAAAGGGTGATTAACACACTGGATTCACTACCACAGGAGGCGGTGGCAGCTGCAAGCATAGCCAGCTTCAAGCGGGGATTGGATCAACATATGGAGCAGAGGTCCATCAGTGGCTATTAGCCACAGCATATTGTTGGAACTCTCTGTCTGGGGCAGTGATGCTCTGTATTCTTGGTGCTTGGGGGGGGGGGCACAGTGGGAGAGATTCTAGTGTCCTGGCCCCACTGATGGATCTCCTGATGGCACCTGGTTTTTTGGCCACTGCGAAACAGAGTGTTGGACTGGAGACAGAGTGTTAGCCTGATCCAACATGGCTTCACTTATGTTCTTATAATGCCCTGGATTTCAGAAATCCTCTCTTCTCTTTATTTATTTAGTAGCCCCACTTTTCCCCTGAATGGGGGCCCAAAGCAGCTTGTATCATTCCCCTCTCCTCCATCTTATCCGCACAACAACCCTGGGAGGTAGGTTAGGCAGAGAGCATGTAACTGGCACAAGGTCACCTGGAGAGCTTCCATGGCACAAGTGAGGATTTGAACCCAGGTCTCCTAAATTCCAAATGCTTTCAAGCTGTGGTGCTGGAGAAGACTCTTGAGAGTCCCTTGGACTGCAAGAAGATCCAGTCAGTCAGTCCTAAGGGAAACCAACCCTGACTGTTCCCTGGAAGGTCAGAGGCTGAAGCTGAAGCTCAAATACTTTGGCCACCCAAGGAGAAGAGAGCACTCCCTGGAGAAGACCCTGATGCTGAGAAAGACAGAAGGCAAAAGAAGAAGGGGACGACAAAAGATGAGATGGCTGGACAGCGTTACTGATGTAACAAACATGAATCTGAGCGGACTTCGGAGGATGGTAGAAGACAGGAGGGCCTGGCGTGACTTTGCCCATGGGGTCGCAAAGAGTTGGACTCAACTGTGCAACTGAACAACAACAACAACTCCCAAATCTCAACGCTCTTAACCACTACATCATACTGGCTACCTGGGGGCAGGATCCTGACAACGTTGTGCGAGCATGCATACAAATGTTGTACATGTAATACTAAGTATATGCACTGGTGTGTGGTATTTGTGACTAGTGAGAAGGGAAGCAAAAGTAATTAGGGTTCTCTGTCTTTGATGCATCATGCTCCACTTTTTGTTTGTTTAAAAAAACATGATTGGGAAGGCACTATGTAGATGCACATACAATTTCTCCTTTACACTAAAATAAAAATGTAAAGGTAGTCCCCTGTGCGAGCACTGAGTTGTTACTGACCCGTGGGGTGATGTCACATCAGGACGTTTTCTTGGCAGACTTTTACAGGGTGGTTTGCCATTGCCTTCCCCAGTTTCTACGCTTTCCTACCAGCAAGCTGGGTACTCATTTTACCAACCTCAGAAGGATGGAAGGCTGAGTCAACCGGGAGCTGGCTACCTGAACCCAGCTTACGGTGGTGTAAAAATAAAAAATGAGGCCCTGTGGCTGTGTTCCTAAGGATACTTTCCTAGAAGTAAGTCCCACTGAATAACATGAGACTTACTTTTGAGAAGACCTGTTTAGGATTGTGCCCAAACACTCTTCCATAAACATCTGAATGGGCCTTATGACCAGTCTACGGGGATCATTTTGTAGAAAAATAGGTGGGGGAGCTCATTCAGGGATTGTTATGCAGCTGCACCTACTATTCAGTGGACAAGGAGGTGGAACTCTCTGAGGAAGGAGGTGGAACTCTCAGAAAGGTTCAGGAGCTGCGCTCTTGTGAGCTCCCACTGAATCCAAGGCCTGCCAGTCTAGAACAGAGACCTGGAAAACAATGGGTGTCCATTTCATTTGCCCAAATGGGTCTTTCTTGACCTTGCAAAGAACAGCACCACGTTTAGAGGAGGAATCGATCGGCATGTCATGATTGTGACGCCCAGAATCATTTTGTCTTTCAAGGCCAATCGGAAGTTCATCTTTCCACTCCCTGTTCAGTGCGCAGCAGCTTTTGCAAAGGGATCCTTCAATTTATCAGGGCTGTGGCAACCGAACCCCATGCACGGTTAATTCTGTGTCAGCGCAGCCTTCTGCCCTCAAACGTGGCGGCATGTATCGGGGGACGGTTGCCTGTTAAATGGCCACGTTGGTCGGGAAAGATCTTCCCCGCCATCCATTTCCCACAGTCAAGCCCCCCCCCCCCCCGGTTCACGTTTGACTCCGCTCTAATTGGGTTTATTCTGGCAGCCAGCAATATCTCCCTCTCTCCAAAGGCCGAGAGTCATTTGGTCTCATTAGGGCCACATGCAAAACTACCATTTCAATTCTTTCGGGAGGGCTCCACAAATGGGATTTCCAGCCCACCCCAGCCCTTGGAAAGTGGCTCTATCACGATGTCCATTTCTCTTCTGTCTGAGCCTTGCTTCTGGTATGATAAGGAAGGCCCTCTTCTGAGCCGGTGACTCCACGTTTAATTAGCTCCAGATGCGGCCTAATTAGGCAGTCTGCTGCATAAGCATCGGTCCTTTGTCACTTAGGGATCCCCCTCCCCGCCGCTAGACCGAAAGAGGAGGCCGAACATGAAAACCAGATGCTGAAGGTGTGTCCGGCCCGGTGTCTGTGGAGGTGGGAGGTTCTTCCTCCCCGCCACCATGGCCGAGCAGAAGGAATGTTCTGAGGTACAAATTAAGACTGTGCTCAGAGCGGAAGGCCTAGCCTTTCCCTAGGGTTGCCAATCCCCAGGCGGGGGCAGGGGATCCCCCGGTTTGGAGGCCCTCCCCCCACTTCAGGGTCATCAGAAAGCGGGGGGGGGGGAGGGAATGTCTACTGGGAACCCTATTATTCCCTATGGAGATTTATTCCCATAGAAAATCATGGAGAACTGATCTGCGGGTATCCGGGGCTCTGCGGGGGCTGTTTTTTGGGGTAGAGGCACCAAATTTTCAGTATAGCATCTAGTGCCTCTCCCCAAAATACCCCCCAAGTTCCAAAAAGATTGGAGCAGGGGGTCCAATTCTATGAGCCCCAAAAGAAGGTGCCCCTATCCTTCATTATTTCCTATGGAAGGAAGGAATGGAAAAGGTGTGCTGTCCCTTTAAATGTGATGGCCAGAACACCCTTTGGAGTTCAATTATGCTTGTCACAGCCTTGATCTTGGCTCCACCCCTAATGTCTCCTGGCTCCACCTCCAAAGTCTCCTGGCTCCACCCCCAAAGTCCCCAGATATTTCTTGAATTGGACTTGCAACCCTACCTTTCCCCCATTTTTAAAAAAAATGTCATTAAGTTGCAGCCGTCTTATGGCGACCCTGTAAAGCAGGGGTGTCCAACACTTGTTATGAGGGCCGGATCTGACATAAATGAGACCTTGTTGGGTCAGGCCATGTTGAACTGGGCCGCACATGCAAGGGTGGGATTCTAGCAGGAGCTCCTTTGCATATTAGGCCACACACCCCTGATGTAGCCAATCCTCCAAGGGCTTACAAAAAAGAGCCTTGTCAGCTCTTGGAGTAGGGCTTCCAAACCCCATGTCTGGGCGGGGGTTTTCCTGCCCGGGAGATTCCTAACCCGCCAACTCACATTGACCCAGTGCGGGGAACCTCCCCCAACATCGCGGACGTGATGATGTCACCCGGAAGTGACGTCATCAAAATGGAAACCTTGCGGGGCTGCTCTAGGCGTTTCCGGGAAAACTCTATTGTTCTCCTGGACGCTCTAGCTATTTGGGAGGTAAAAACTCTATGGTGCATAGGTACCATAGAGTTTTTACCTTCCAAATGGCTAGATCATCCAGGAATAAAACATGCTTAAAACATTAGCACTCGTTGGTCTTAAAGGCACTTTCTTTATATTTTTCCCATAGGATCCAGGGAACTGGGCAAAGGAAGCTGTAGCTCTTTCCTTCCTTCCCCAGGGGACCAGGAGGGGGAGGAGCCTCAGCCAGGAAGGAAGAGAGGCTTGGATTGGTAACTCAGCTGTGCAACTGAGCAAGCCTGGCAAAGCAAGCTGTGATGCAGAAGGAAGCAAGAGAGGGAGAAGGAAACAGAAGACAGCCAGTTACTCAGGGGCCTGATAGGAGCCCTGGCAAAGCCTGGCAAAGCAAGCTGTGATGCAGAAGGAAGCAAGAGAGGGAGAAGGAAGCAGAAGACAGCCATTTGCTCAGGGGCCTGATAGGAGCCCTGGCAAAGCCTGGCAAAGCAAGCTGTGATGCAGAAGGAAGCAAGAGAGGGAGAAGGAAGCAGAAGACAGCCAGTTACTCAGGGGCCTGATAGGAGCCCTGGCAAAGCCTGGCAAAGCAAGCTGTGATGCAGAAGGAAGCAAGAGAGGGAGAAGGAAGGAGAAGACAGCCAGTTACTCAGGGGCCTGATAGGAGCCCTGGAAAAGCCTGGCAAAGCAAGCTGTGATGCAGAAGGAAGCAAGAGAGAGAGAAGGAAGCAGAAGACAGCCAGTTGCTCAGGGGCCTGATAGGAGCCCTCTAGGGGTCTGATTTGACCCCTGGGCCGCTTGTTTGACACCCCTTTGTGAAGTTTTCAAGGCCACAGATGCTCAGAGGTGGTTTGCCATTGCCTGTCTCCCTGCAGCAACTCTGGTATCCCTTGGTGATCCCCCAGCCAAATACTAACCAGGGCTGACCCTGCTCAGCTCCCATAATCCACGATCTAGGCCAAGGCATACAGGAGAGCCAGTGTGTTGTAGCGGTTAAGCGCGCAGACTCTGATCTGGGAGAACTGGGTTTGATTCCCCACTCCTCCACATAAAGCCAGCTGGGTGACCTTGGGTCAGCCGCAGTTCTCGCAGAGCCGTTCTCTCCAGAGAAGTTCTCAGAGAGCTCTCTCAGCCCCACCTGCCTCACAGGGTGTCTGTTGGGGGAGAGGAAAAGGAAGGCGATTGCAAGACGCTCCGAGACTCTGAGTGGAGGGCAGAGTATAAATCCAATCTCCTCCTCCTCCTCCTCCTCTTCTTCCACCTTTATGCAGACATCTGTCATTTCCCGCAGAACAGAGAACCGGGAAGAAGAGGCATTAGTCATAGGGACAGTGCTTTTTTTTAAAAAAAAAGCAGGAACGTAGTCCTGGCTACCTTGGCATCAAGGGGTGTGGCCTAATATGCAAATGAGTTCCTGCTGGGCTTTTCCTTCAAAAAACCCATGTGTGAAACAATGGTGATGTCAGGGGTGTGGCCTGATATGCAAATGAGTTCCTGCTGAGCTTTTCCTTCAAAAACCCATGTGTGAAACAAGGGTGATGTCAGGGGCGTGGCCTGATATGCAAATGAGTTCCTGCTGTGCTTTCCCTACAAAAACCCCATGTGTGAAACAATGGTGATGTCAGGGGTGTGGCCTAATTTGCAAATGAGTTCCTGCTGGGCTTTTCCTGCAAAAAAGTCTCTGCGTAGGAATGTCCAAGTTCCATTTGCCTTCCACTCTGACTGAAGCGATGTCCATCTTAGGACTCCCTCAGGTGCAAAGGGCCAGAGCTCAGTGGTCAAGCACATGCTCTTCATGTGAAACGGACTAAGTTCAGTTCTGAACTCTTGGGTCGAAACTGATCCCTCTGAGAAGAAGAAAATGCCTCTGTCTGAAAGCTGCTCAAGTTAGAAAAGATTATCTTTTGCTTTCCTTATCATGGTTGCCTGACTTCTATGTTGCTGTCATCCTCATCCTCAGACAATTCCATATGTGCAGGCCTTTTTTGGTAGAAAAAGCTCAGCAGGCATTCATTTGCCTAATTAGGCCCTGTGTGAAACAATGGTGATGTCAAGGGGTGTGGCCTAATATGCAGATGTGTCCCCGCTGGGCTCTTTCTACAAAAAGCCCTGTGAGAAACAATGGTGACATCAGGGGGTGTGGCCTAATATGCAGATGAGTCCCCGCTGGGCTCTTTGTACAAAAAGCCCTGCGCGAAACAATGGTGACATCAGGGGGTGTGGCCTAATATGCAGATGAGTCCCCGCTGGGCTCTTTGTACAAAAAGCCCTGTGTGAAACAATGGTGACATCAGGGGGTGTGGCCTAATATTCAGATGAGTCCCCGCTGGGCTCTTTCTACAAAAAGCCCTGTGTGGAACAATGGTGACGTCAGGGGGTGTGGCCTAATATGCAGATAAGTCCCTGCTGGGCTCTTTCTACAAAAAGCCCTGTGTGAAACAATGGTGCGCCGTATGTTTATCCAAAATGAAACTCTGCTCCGTATGTTTATCCAATCCCCTCTTGAAGCTGTCGATGCCTGTAGCCGCCACCGCTTCCTGCAGCAGTGAATCCCGTGTGTTGACGTCTCTTTGGGTGAAGAAGGACTTCCTTTTATCTGTTCTAACTCGACTGCTCATTAATTTCATGGAGTGTCCACGAGTTCTTGTACTGCAAGAGAGGGAGAAAAATACTTCTTTCCCTGCCTTCTCTATCCCATGCATAATCTTGTAAACCTCTATCATGTCACCTTTCAACAGATGTATTCCCTCTACTCTACCAGTTTCTGTACTAGGTGTTTCCTGTTTAGGTCTGCATGGAAAACCATTGATCTGAGCTGTCGACCAACTCAGGCACAGCTGTTCAGGCACTAGAGCGATTTTTAAGGTCTAAGATCAAAGTGTATTTCGCTTAACAGCTCTGCTCCTTTGCAAACTAGGAGATTATTCCCCCAAACTGAAAAGTGGAGGCCATCGACATGGACTGGTTCCCTTAAGATCGGGGTGGAATTCTAGCAGGAGCTCCTTTGCATATTAGGTCACACCCCCGATGTAGCCAATCGTCCAAGAGTTTACGAAAAAGAGCCTTGTAAGCTCTTGGAGGATTGGCTACATCAGGGGTGTGTGGCCTAATATGCAAAGGAGCTCCTGCTAGAATTCCACCCCTGTTTAAGATTATCTGGGCTGCACTCCAGTCATAGAATCCTAAGGCTACCAAGAATTTTAAGGGGATAGTGATCCTTTCCCCCCTCCCCAAATCAGGATGCTCCATGAATCACCCCACATCAACAATACCTGTTAGCCATCTTTCCACAATGGGCATAGTTCAGTTTTAAAAATTCAGATACCTCAAGAAAGTGAGTCAAGCTGCATGATAGAAAATAGTTTTAAGAAGGGTCGTGGGGGCTGCTGTCCAATCTGACAGAACGGCACATTGCTTCCTAATTCCAAATAGACAGATCCACGATGAAAAGAACATAAGAACATGAGAGAAGCCATGTTGGATCAGGCCAATGGCCCATCCAACACTCTGTGTCACACAGTGGCCCAAAAATGTATATATACACACACACACACTGTGGCTAATAGCCACTGATGGACCTCTGCTTCATATTTTTATCTAACCCCCTCTTGAAGCTGGCTATGCTTGTAGCTGCCACCACCTCCTGTGGCAGTGAATTCCACATGTCAATCACCCTTTGGGTGAAGATGTACCTCCTTTTATCCGTTCGAACCTGACTGCTCAGCAGTTTCATTAAATGCCCACGAGTTCTTGTATTGTGAGAAAGGGAGAAAAGGACTTCTTTCTCTACCTTCTCCATCCCATGCACAATCTTGTAAGAAGAAGCTATTCCCTGAATTTTTCAGACTAGAAATGTAGCTCTATCCATTTCAGCAGTTGATCCAAATTCACCTTTCATCTCTGGCTGGGGAAATGTCTGTCACACCCCCAAATCATGTCCACATATAGCTTCTAAAACGATTTGGTTGGTCTGAGGTGTCCCAATTTTGACTTTAATTTCTGCAAATAAAAGAATTGAAATCATAGAATTATAGAGTTGGCAGGAGCCATAAAGGCCATTTAGGCTTGTATCGAATTATTCAAGATAGAGTCAAGGGGGGGGGGGGCAGGAAAGAATGACCTCTTCATCCTAAGTGCTGTGTGTTTGTGTGTGGAATCGAGTTATTAAAGACTAACAACAAATAATAAGAAGACGAAGAATCGCAGATTTATACCCCGCCTTTCTCCCTGAATCAGACTCAGAGCAGTTTACAATCTCCTATGTCTTCTCCCCCCACAACAGACACCCTGTTAGGTGGGTGGGGCTGGGAGGGCTCTCACAGCAGCTGCCAGAGCTCTGGCTGGCCCAAGGCCATTCCAGCAGGTGCAAGTGGAGGAGTGGGGAATCAAACCCGGTTCTCCCAGATAAGAGTCTGTACACGTAACCACTACACCAAACTGGCTCGAAGGAGATGATTGACTCTCTCCAAGTAGAGCAACAGTTGCAGAAGCTGGTGTGTAGCCACATGGAGGGCTGTGGGGGCACTGCCCCTGACTTCTAGGCACAGCCCCCTGAATTCCAGGGGGACATCTGGGGGCAGCCTGCTTCTCTCTCTCTGTCTCTCTCTCTCTCTCCCTCTGGTCACCACACCTGGGGACTCATTTGACTGGCCTCAGAAGGATGAAAGGCTGAGTCGACCTCGAGCCGGCTACCTGAACCCAGCTTCCGCCGAAATCGAACTCAGCTCATGAGCAGAACTTAGGACTGTAGTACTGCAGCTTTACCACTCTGCGCCATATAAGGGTTCAAATAAGTTTAAGCGTTTAAAATTTAAAATTCCATCCTTAAAAAGCCACAGTAATAGTTGCCTCAACAATAACGCTCGAGGGGAGCCCTTCTGGGCAGTGTCAGGGGGTGTCAAACAGCTAGGCCAGGGCTGACAGTGGGGGGGGGGGCAGAGCAGCAAGAGAGGGTTCCTCATAGCCTGGTGGATCCTCACATCAGGGGGGGCCACACTTGCTTAACACAAGAGCCACATAGAATAAACATCAGATGTTTGAGAGCTGCAAGACGTGAGCATCAGATATTTGAGAGAAGGAAGGAAGGAAGGAAGGAAGGAAGGAAGGAAGGAAGGAAGGAAGGAAGGAAGGAAGGAAGGAAGGAAGGAAGGAAGGAAGGAAGGAAGGAAGGAAGGAAGGAAGGAAGGAAGGAAGGAAGGAACATCAGATGTTTGAGAGCTGCAAGACGTGAGCATCAGATATTTGAGAGAAGGAAGGAAGGAAGGAAGGAAGGAAGGAAGGAAGGAAGGAAGGAAGGAAGGAAGGAAGGAAGGGAGGGAGGGAGGGAGGGAGGAAGGAAGGAAGGAAGGAAGGAAGGAAGGAAGGAAGGAAGGAAGGAAGGAAGGAAGGAAGGAAAGAAGGAAGGAAGGAAGGAACATCAGATGTTTGAGAGCTGCAAGACGTGAGCATCAGATATTTGAGAGAAGGAAGGAAGGAAGGAAGGAAGGAAGGAAGGAAGGAAGGAAGGAAGGAAGGAAGGGAGGAAGGGAGGAAGGGAGGAAGGAAGGAAGGAAGGAAGGAAGGAAGGAAGGAAGGAAGGAAGGAAGGAACATCAGATGTTTGAGAGTTGCAAGCAGGGAGGGAAGAAGGAAGGAGGAAGGGAGAGGGAGGTGGAAACAAATCAACTTTAACTTTAAACACATTCTCAAAGCCCACAGCTGGCTTGACCTGGAGAAGTGATTTAAAGAGACAAACGCCGGCTGACGGCACAGTGGGGGCTTCAACAGCCACACGATATGTGTGAGAGAGCCACATGTGGTTCCTGAGCTGCTGTTTGGCCACCCCTGTCTTACGTTTCTACTTGGTGAAAAAGACTCACCTGTCCTTAATCCACTTGGATCTATCTGTTTCCCTGTAATTTAACAGCCTCCAAGCCAAACATAGAAGTATTTTGTATGTAATTTGTAGCTGCATGGATAAATATGGCTAAATCACATGTGTACTTTTATTATTATTATTATTATTATTATTATTATTATTATTAATTGCATTTGATTAATTGCCCTATCCCGGCTAGTGCCAGGCTCAGGGCAATGTACAGCAGTAAAAACACACATATAAAAAATCAATTACATTAAAATTTACAGACCCTGATGGCATCTTTAAAGTGCTCTTAGTTATTACATCACATCAGGGGTGGGGGAATCCCCCCAAGAGGGAGTGGAGAGGAAAGGTGCCAGCGCGGCAACCGTCGCTGTCCTTATACAAAGGCTTCGTGGAACACCTCTGCCTTACAGGCCCTGCAAAACTGTAATAGATCCAGCAGGGCCCTGATGTCTTCTGGCAGAGCGTTCCACCAATTTGTTTTTTTTAAATCTTGCCCTGACACTAAGATCTTTAGCTTCTGTTGTTGTTAAATGTTCTGTAGATGGTCAGCCCGGAGTGGGGGTAACATATTGGTTACGAAATGAGATATAACAAGGGCAACGCGTGGCATTCTACACATGCTCAGAAGAGCATTTAACCTTTAGTAAGCTAGGACTAGTATTAAGCACACCTTTGGTGGGACACTCCCCCTTTAACAAGGTGGAGCTTTGCATTCTGCACATGCTCAGAGGCACACTCAGGTCTGAAGTGTGGAATCGGCATTCTGCATGCATTCAGAAATATCACATGACGCTTCTTGAAGTTATCAAAGATTTCAGGTTTTCACGGCTGGTAACATCATGAGGGTTTGTAGAATCTTTCGGGATCAAGTGCCGTGTTCTACTGGAGAAAGTTTTCCTTCCAGACGTTCCGTTCTCGGCTGCGGAGAACATCCTCAGTGGCGTTGCAGCCGGAGCAGGCGCTCTGACCTTCTTGGCTGCTGTGTATTGAGAAGTTGTGCATTGAAGTTGTTTTCTACTGAATCAGACCCTTGGCCGATCGAGATCAGTCTTGTCGAAGAAGAAGACTGCAGATTTATACCCTGCCCTTCTCTCTGAATCAGAGACTCAGAGTGATGTACCATCTCCTTTGTCTCCTTCCCCCACAACAGACACCCTGTGGGGTGGGTGGAGCTGAGAGGGCTCTCACAGCAGCTGCCCTTTCAAGGACAACTCAGCAAGAGCTACGGCTGGCCCAAGGCCATTCCAGCAGCTGCAAGTGGGGAATCAAACCTGGTTCCCCCAGATAAGAGTGGGAGTGGCTCCCCAGGGTCTGAAGTGGAGAACTTTCCCATCACCTGCTGCTTGAACTTTTAAATTGGAGATGCCAGGGATTGAACCTGGCACCTTCTGCGTGCCAAGCAGAGGCTTTCCCACCAAACCACAGGGCCGATCTAGGGGTGTGCAGAGGGGAGTGCTTGCCCTGGGGGCCAACGGAGAGGGGGGTACCAAATTGGGTATGGAGTCCATTGTATTCTATGGACAAAATCGAATGGCCCAAAAGGGGGCACCATTTTTTAAATTTTGCCCCCCATCAAAAAAAACATGTCAATCCGGTCCTGTCAAACCACAGAGCGAAAGCTCTGGTATTTAAAACTTGTTTGGGAGCTGCACGCTTGCCAGTCCTGGCTCAAATGAAAGCCAAAGTGGAAGAGCCAGAATTTCTCCATCAAGTTGGAACTGGTAATCTCTCTCCTCCTTCCACCGCCTTCCCCTTTGCTTTGCTGAAAGGGAGAAACGGGCTGCTGCACACATCCGGCGCATTTTGGAACTGACACCGTTCTTCTTAGCTGTAGAACACATTCTTTTTTTAAAAGGGGCATCAGTAAAATATGCTGCTATTCTTGGCCACCCAAAGCAGGAGGGGGTGTAACTGAGCGTTGCTTCTTGCACGCACTGGCCGAGATTATACAATATCTGACATATTTCCAAAAAGGGCGGCTTCCACACACCCCCTCCCCCAGGTGCTCTGAACTTCATGAGAATGTAAACCAGACCTGAATGGAGCTGGATCCTTCCAGAGTCCATTTATTATAAAGCGTTTCTGCAGCTTTTTAAGGGGGTGAGGAGGAGCCTGTAGGGAGCTTTACAACATGCACGAGATTGCACAGGCAATAATCCATCCTTTTGTGATCACTCCATCCAGTGGTAATTTCCGTTCGTGGCGAGCCACATTTGCAATTGACATTGATTAAGATAACAAAGTTAGGGTGCAGTCACACTACACTAACGAATGCGTTTTATATCCGGATTTTTGCTATTCTTACACAGTAAAAATCCAGATATAAAATGCATTAGCTAGTGTAGTGTGAATGTACCTTTAGAGTCCAAGGCACCGTTGAGACCAACCAAGTTTTATTCAGGGTGTGAGCTTTTGCGCGCACGCACACTTTGTCAGACAGAAGTGTGCATGCACAGGAAAGCTCACACCCTGAATAAAACTTAAGAACATAAGAACATAAGAGAAGCCATGTTGGATCAGGCCAATGGCCCATCCAGTCCAACACTGTGTCACACAGTGGCCAAAATTTTTATACATATATATATATAATATACATATGCACACTGTGGCTAATAGCCACTGATGGACCTCTGCTCCATATTTTTATCTAACCCCCTCTTGAAGCTGGCTATGCTTGTACCTCCTGTGGCAGTGAATTCCACATGTTAATCCCCCTTTGGGTGAAGAAGTACCTCCTTTTATCCATTCTAACCCGACTGCTCAGCAATTTCATTGAATGCCCACAAGTTCTTGTATTGTGAGAAAGGGAGAAAAGGACTTCTTTCTCTACCTTCTCCATCCCATGCATCATCTTGTAAACCTCTATCTTGGTTGGTCTTCAACAGGAGTGTCAAACTCATTTCTTTATGAGGGCCGGATCTGCCATAAATGAGACCTTGTCAGGCCGGGCCACGTGGGTCATAAAAAGTAAAGCCGGGTAGCGGAGATATAAGCTTTATAAAGGACAGCAACACAATTAAAGATTTTCTTAAAAGCTTAAAATAAAACATGCTTAAAACATTCGCCCTTGTTGGTCTTAATGGTGCTTTCTTTGTATCTCTCTGGTGCGGTCCAGGGAACTGGGCAAAGAAAACTAAGGCTCTTTTCTTCCTTCCCCAGGGGACCAGGAGGGGGAGGAGCCTCAGCCAACAGAAGGAAGAGAGGCTTGGCTCAGTAGCTGTGCTGTGTGACAAAGAGAGCCTGGCAAAGCAAGCTGTGATGCAGAAGGAAGCGAGAGAGAGGGAGAAGGAAGCAGTTGACAGCCAGTTGCTCGGGGGCCTGATAGGAGCCCTCGGGGGGCCTAATTCGGTCCCTGGACCACATGTTTGACACCCCTGGTCTTAAAGGTGCCACTGGACTCTAATTTTGTTCTATCACTTCAGACCAACACGGCTAGCCCCCTGCATCGATCTTTGTTGATTAAGAGAGCTGGTGAAAGTGGAAGACCCATCAGGAGGGGGATTGGCTCGGTTAAGGAAGGGAAGCGAATAGATGGGGGAGGGAGGCGGAAGTAGAAAGAAAGCAACTTTAATTTCAAATGCATTCTCTAAGCCACTGGCTGGCACGGCTCGGCGAAGTGTTTCAAAGAGACAGAAGCCTTCTCCAAGCCAGCGGATGGGGCAGTGGGGGCTTCAAGAGCCACACAATATGTGCGGAAGGGCCACAGATTGGCCACCCCTGTCCTATAAAGATAGCAACTGCCCGTTACTTACATTAAGGAATCTTTTCCTCCCTTTCTGGATTTTAACACGCTGGGGGAGGGGGGCCATGTTTCAGTTGTCCCTGACTGATCACTGCGATGAAGAGAAGCTCACCTAATGGGATGAACAGCTGGCTTCTTTTTTAGAGGGAAGGGCTGAAGTCCTATGGAGGCATATAAAACCAGCATTAGAGGTTGAAGTGATTTATATACAGAGTAGCTGAAACTGCAGATTAATGTGCCAGGAGTTCGCTTGGAGTTCCACCCAGCACAAGTTTGATTCAGTCCATGCCCCACACCGGGCTTATGCTGACAGGTGACCTTTGGCCTCCGACCCCCAGACCTTCACTGTTCGGGGGTAAAGGGACTACTGTCTGTCCTCCGATAACCCTCATGACATCATTCAGCTGGTTTCAATATTCCAAACTGTTGTTTATTAAGATGGTGCAG